>NC_051213.1:32328711-32486211 GCF_015220715.1 Pygocentrus nattereri | reverse complement strand
TGTTTATTTAGTCTTTAACTGACAATCTACTAAATATCAGTTATATTCACATTATCTTTTCCATAATCCTAAACCTAACCTTAATCCCAACACTGTTTACAGTCAACATCAGAGAGTTTGAGCATTGCAGAGCTTTAGGTGGCCAACAAAATAAACTGTGACCAAGGATTTCTGAAGGCATATGAAGAATCCTTGGTATGAGCAGGCTGTAGTTATGGTAACCTTCTGTGTGTATTGATACAGGCCTCATCCTTCGTCGCTGTTCACTGGATGATGAGGGCATCGCCTACTGGGAGAATCCTACCTACATGAAATGTATCTCCAATGACTACCGTAGTATCCAAACTCTGGTGAGCACTCAGTTTACCCACATGGCATACACTAACCAGCCATTTCATTAAGTACACCTCCTTGTTTTTACAATCTTCTTTCTCCATTTATTAGCTCCACTGCGTATAGATGCATTTTGTAGTTCTACAGTTACATACTGTAGTTCATCTGTCTTCTTTTACCCTAGTCCTTACTAGTCAAGACCCCCATAGGACCATCAGAGAGCAGGTATTATTTGGGTGGTGGATCATTCCTCATACTGCAGTGACACTGATGTGGTAGTGGTATTGGTGTTGCACTGGTATGAATGCATCAGACACAACAGTTGCTGCAGGACTGAGAATATCTAAGCAACCAAAAATATCCAGCCAACAGCGCCCTGTGGGCAGCATCCTGTGGGTGTCCTGACCACTGAAGAACAGGGAAAAAGGGGGCTAACAAAGTATGCAGAGAAACCGATGGACTACAGTCCGTAATTGTACAACTATCAAGAGCACCTATATGTTAAGTGGAGCTGATAAAATAGACAAAAAAGTCTAGATACATGGAAGTGTACTTAAGAAAGTGCCCAGTCTGTGTATGTTACTTCTGTGGCTACTGTACTACTCTGAAAACTGAAGCATTTCTTGGATAAACAGCTGATTGACTCTCATTTTCTCAGACCCGGGACCACCTGTCAAAGGCGCAGAGGGGGCTTGTGGGAGATGGAGTTTCTGAGGTAATGACCAAGCTGAGGGTGACCTCCAGTGATGGCACCAGCTACAGTGGAGACCTGCTGGCAATAGTGGATGTTTTGAAGAACATGACCGAAATCTTCAGGAGGTCCTACTACAGCCCCAGCAGTGCTGACATGAGGGTTAGTGCAATGTTTAACCTTTAGAAGTCTAGAGTTATTGCAATTGTGTTATACACTGTGTGCACAATTATTAGGCAAGTCTTATATTTGAGGATTATTTTTATTAATGACCAACTTCAGTGCTCTCGGTTAATCCAAAATGTTAATAAACCTCAAACATGAATGTTTAAGAAAAATAAAGTGAAGTTTTGTTTTTCTTAGGAGAATATCTATATGTGCACGTTTATTGGGCAACTATAATGGTGCAGAATTATTACGCAGCTAAATGAAAAACACACATTTTCCCATCTCACTTTTTTATTTTCATCTGTTCAAGTGAGAATTATAAACAAACAACTCAAAACTTTCCAATGAACATTTCTGAGAAATAAAAAAAAAAAAATCAGTGACCAATATAGCCACCCTTCTTTTCAATAACTGTGATAAGCCTTCCATTCATGGAGTCTGTCAGTTTCTTGATCTGTTGACGATCAACTTTTTGTGCAGCAGCAACCACAGCCTCCCAGACACTGTTCAGAGAGGTGTCCTGTTTTCCTTCACTGTAAATATCCTGTTTAAGAACTGCCCAGTTCTCAAGTGAGGTGAGGAAGGGGGCCATGTCATAGGTTTTTCATCTTTAACGCCTTTACTGGCGAGCCATGCAGAGGAGTACTTGGATGCATGTGATGGAGCATGTCCTGCATAAAATTCATTGTCTTTTTGAGAGATGCAGATTCTTCCTGTACCACTGCTTAAAGAAAGTGTCTTCTAAAAACTGGCAGCAGGCTTGGGAGTTGATTTTGAGCCCATCTTCAACCCGAAAAGGTCCAACCAGCTCATCTTTAATAATACCAGCCCATACCAGTACCCCACCTCCACCTTGCTGGCGTCTGACTCGAAGTGGAGCTCTGTCCCGTTACTGATCCAGCCACGGGCCCATCCATCTGGTCCGTCAAGAGTCACTCTCATTTCCTCAGTCCATAAAACCTTTGAAAAATCTGTCTTCAGATTCTTCTTGGACCAGTCTAGACACTTCAGCTTATGTGTTCAGTGGTGGTCGGGTTTCAGCCTTCCTTACCTTGGCCACGTCTCTGAGCGCTGAACATCTTGTGCTTCTTGATACTCCAGCTAGCTTGCAGTTCTGGAATATGACAGAACTGGAAGATAATGGGTTCCTGGTAGCTTCACGCTTGATTCTTCTCAAATCCTTGGCAGTTATTTTGCGTCTTTTTTTCTCAGCATGTTTCTTGCGACCCTGTTGACTATTTGCAACAAAACGTTTGATGGTTCTGTGATCACGCCCCAATATCTTAGCAATTTCAAGAGTGCTGCATCCCTCTGAGAGACCTTTGGTAATTTTTAACCTTTCAGAGTCAGTTCAATCTCATTTTGCCTGAAGAAACAAGCTGCCAAATAATAATACACACCTTGTTATAGGGTGTTTACCTCCTCACCCTCCCTCATTACACAGATACACATCACCTGCTATGCTTAAATCCATTAAGCATTCAAGTTTATCCAGCTTGGAGTTAGAAAATATGCCTAAAAATGATAATATGGTCAAAATACTCACTTGCCTAATAATTGTGCACACAGTGTATAGCTAGTTAACATGATAAATTATTAATTGCCTTGTTTTAACACTGTTAAGGCATTTCCCTAGTTTGATTATGTGAAATATTTGTAATAGTGCAGGCTGAAGCCCAACTGCTCACACTGTAGCCTTCACATTGAAGCACAGCTTTTGCTTTGGCAAACTGTGCTGAACCATTCTAATGAAAAGTCTGTGGGTGAATCAAGGAACAGCCAACTAATAAAAGCAATAGCAATAAGGAAAGCCCTTTAAAAGCCTTCACTGTAACAAGAAATCACAAGCTGCATGAACGAGAGCGAAAGGGCTACAAATCTAAGGATTTGGAACAATTAAATATAGATATGATTATACACAAAAGTATGTTGACACCTGAACATCACACCTATATGAGCTTGGTCAAAACCATAACCCTGTTGTTGGAACAAAACCTTATATCTGCAAAATGGTAACTTTGCAGGAGAAGGAACAAACCTACTTTACTTTTAATGTGAATGGAACCAGATTTTTTTCTGAGTCATTTTTGGTCATTTCTTTTTGTCCATTCAACAAAGTAAAGGGCGACAGGTATTTTCAAATTACGCCAAAATCTGAAAAACAAAATGGAGATGCAAGGTTTTCTCACAACAACAGCATTAAGCTAATTAATATGGAGTTGCCTTCAGTCTTCTGAATAGGCTTTCCACAAGATTTTGGAGTGTGTCTGTGGGACAAAACACATCAAACTAGGTCTTTATGGACCTGCACAGGGGCACAGTCATGTTAGAACACGAAAGGGCCTTCCCCAAATTTGCTACAAAGTTGGATGCATATAATTGTCTAAAATGTCTTAACATCACCCTTCAGTAGACATAAGAGGCCAAGCCCAAACTCTGAAAAACAGCCCCAGATCCATGATCCCACCTCCACTCCACTGTTTGGCTTTGCGTATAGTGATCTTAGGCTTGAGTGAAGCTACTTGCTCATTGAAATCCATTTCCAGAAGCTCCTGACACACAGTTCATGTGCTGATGTTGCTTCCAGAGGCAGCTGGATGAGGAAATTTTATGCGCTTGCACACTTCAGCACTCAGCAGCCCTGCTCTGAGTTTGCAGTCAGCAGTTTCATGGTTGAGCTGTTGTTGCTTCTATATGCTTCAAATTCACAATAATAGCAATTACAGTTGACTGGGGCAGACCTAGCAGGGCAGAAATTTTATGAACTGACTTGTGGCAAATGTGACATGATTTCACTTTTAAAGTCACTGGGTTCTTCAGTACAACCCATTCTACTGCTCATGTCTATGGAGGTTGCATGGCTTGATTTTACATACCTGTGACAAATGGATGTGGCTGAAACAACTGAACTCAATATTTAGGGGGGGTGTTCACATACTTTTTGCCATATAGAACATTGGAACATGCATCCACTGTTGTTCTCACTGATCGTCAGGAATGAAAACAAAGACTGTGTGTAGCCTGAGGAAATTATGTGATTTTCATGTTTAAATTCATGTGAACTTGAATTCACACAATGAAAATAATGTAAGTGAAAGTAATAAATACATTCTGATTGAGCTTATTTTCTCTACAATTTTGTTATAAGAAAAATGCACTGCTTTTAAATAAGAAAATCTTTTCTTAGAAAGTTGAGCAAATAACACAAATGTAATTAATTGCAATTAATCAATGTACCCTAGTAATTACATATTTACATGTTTAATATCAAAGTTCATATGAATTACATTTAGGATGTAATTCATTTGATTTCCATTCTGCATTAACATTTCCTTTACATTTGTTTCAATGTCAAAAAATTGCAAAATGTGGCAAAAATGTAAAGGATGTTTTTTTACACATAAGCATGTCTTTTCATCAAATTCAAATCATAATTAAATATCTATTCTCATCATGAATATGAAAGGAGATTTGGTATAAAGTTTGGAACGCACACTTACGACAGAATTTCTCTGCTTGTTTTAATGAGTTACGGGTGAGAAATACGTAGGTGGTACTTTATCACCTTCTCAGAAGGAAAGAGGAAGACATAATGATCTGTGATATTCTGTTATGTGCTGTATTAAACCTTATTGTCTCCATATTTGTTCTGCAGAACTTTGTTCAGTCCATTAGTAACCTGCTGATGGAGGAGAATAGGGAGCGATGGGAAGAAGCGCAACTGGTGGGTTCTGTCTCCTACACTTCTGTACCTACTCACTACACAAGAACAAAAACCAACATGAATCATCGATTTGCGTGTTTTGCAGTGTATTTAAAGAGGAACAGTCTCTTAGTTATATTTGTTGTGCAGCTATTCTCTCATGGATTTCAGCCACGTGAGAGAAAGGCATTTATAAAACACTTTATTTAGAGTATGTGACTAATGCATTATTACATGTCGCTTCTGTAGGTGTTCCTGTTATTAAACTTCTGTTCAGAAGCACACTCTAACAAAATGTCAGCGAGAGAGAGAGAGAGAGAGAGAGAGAGAGCGAGAGAGAGAGGGGGGAGCTGGTATGAGTCAGTAGGCTAGGAGTAAGGGAGCGGTATGTGTGTTTTAAGAGCATTATGGGGGATTGCGTGAATGTCAAAGAGAGAGAGCGAGCGAGAGAGCGAGCGAGAGAGAGAGCGAGAGAAAGAGCGAGAGAAAGAGCGAGAGAGAGAGCGAGAGAGCGAGCGAGAGAGAGAGCGAGAGAAAGAGCGAGAGAGAGAGAGCAAGAGAGAGAGACTCTTGCTCAATTTCCAAACCTTTCACTGCCACCAGCTATTCAAGGACCCATATAATAGGAAACTCGATTCTCCTCATAATTTCAAAATAATAGTTTGTAATATTGTGTAAAAATAGTTATAATTTAACTTTATTACTTTACAGTCCATTTATACAAAATGCAAAAAAGACAGTCCATTTGGAAATCACTATTTTTGTGACATCGCAAAAACCTGCCCATTTACATATAGGCACCTATTCGACTTACAGTAGTTTGGCTCCTACTATTCACAGTGGTTATGAGTCTTTCAGCCTGCACTGCCTTTTGAATGAGAAACAGCAGTCAGATACATACAGCACTGTGCAAAAGTTTTAGCCACCTGAAAAGATTACAGTTGTATTCAAAAGTTTTGCCGCCCCTGGTCCAAAGACGTTTTGTTGATTTTCTAAGTGAAAATACATTAACACAGTATCCAGTACAGAGAACACACTTTGTGCACATTTTAATGCACAATTACTGTTTCTTTGCTGAATTTAACATATTGTAAAAACATAAATCATAATGTGTCCTGTTATGCCACATTTTATTCTTTATGTTTTATTTTTTCCAGTATGTTAATCTCAATATATAAATATAAATGGTGCACTAAAATTTCCTAGAAATATTTTAGTTTGTTCACTATATTGTTCACTATGCGTTGACTTCATGTTCCACATGTTCACTTAGAAAATCAACAAAGCTTGTCTTTTGACAGGAGTGTTAAAACTTTGCCTGTATATAGAAAAAGTTGTTTATGTGGGGATGAAGCATTTTATGGCTTAGAAAAACACCACTATTAGAAAAACAAACACATTAATAGAAAAAATATTGGTTTTGTTTATCCCAGTCTGTTCATTTAACCATTTCCAAACCTCTCCTCATCGAAGCCCAGTATTTACAGTTACATTCCAATACCCAGTTTAGCTAATCAGTCCTTCATTAAACTAAATTAAATGTGGTACTGGAAGAAGTTAACACATCTATGTGAAAGCTGGGGACATTGAAGAGAAACCAGGTTTGGAACCAAACCTGTTACTTGTTACTTTTTTGATGTTTGGTTATTGTCCAGATGAATGAATTTAAACAATTTGCCTATGTGCCTAAAACTGTTGCACAGCACTGTATATCAGTATGAAAGGTGTAGGAACAGCTAAAAGACAAAAGAGAGGTTAGAAAATGGTTATGAAAATATGCAAAATGACTGTTTTTGTACATAAAATATTATTAACTTCAGGGAAATTAATACAATACAGGAAAACTGTAAGACATTGGCCCTTTAAGCATCCAGCCTGCATCACCATGACAATCCACACAGATCCCACATACACTCAGAATGCCCACAGACAGGGATATTAATAACAGACTTGTTGATGCAAAACTTGCATAACATTTCAAGTCCGTGTATGTTTTACTGCTACAGACTGAATGGCAGGCGTAGGTATGTAATCCAGTGAAGGTGGGATACTACACTTGTCCACATGATATTTTTATAGTGGATGCAATCTTGCACTCTTCCTCATCTGGTGGGCTAAAAGCTTCCTATCATTAAATGATATGGTCTTTAATAGCATATAAACTTCCTATAAAATGAATAGCCTATAAAATTATTGTTATCTGATATTGTGTTATGGATGTTTGTAATGGTCTTTAAAGAGCCATTCCATTTTTTTTATTTCTGCTTAATTCAATCATCAAAATGTGAACAGTGTCATTCAGAGTGGTTTGAGGTGAAATGTGACTGAGAAACTGACTGAGAAACTGACTGAGACAGAATGGTACACAGTGGTGATGATAGGAACCAGATATCCAAAGAGGTTTGAAAACTGAATGAAGTGGTTATGGAAAGTTTGCATGATACCTGACTGGTTTAACTGGTAAACATCCTGTCAAATGACTGGACTTTGACAGAGCTGCCACTTCTAAATTCACATCTACAAGTTGAGGAATTAAGGGATATACAATGTCAACACTATATAACATTTTCACTGGCATTAACCTACTGTAAAGGACAATATATGGCAAATACTGGTGTCCTTGTTTCCAAATACTGAAGAGAAATGTAAGAACAAAGAATATAAAGAGCCGTCAATGATGTTATTTATATATCTGTTGCTCTTCACACGAATGATTAAACTAGTCAAACTAGTCAGCTAGCTAGCTCGTCTTAGTGTTGGCCTGGATGCTAAAGCCCCCCTAAAATGGGCCTAGTGACATGCTAAGTATTCTAACTGACTTGGGTCTATTTTAATGCTCTGCACTAGTTTGAATGTTGGGCATAGTGATGTGTTTCACTTTCTGTGTTCCGCTTTATCTGAGGAGGAGCAATTTGATCATTTTTTACACAGGTGGGCCAAGGCGGTGTTAGGAGTCTTGCTCAAGGACTCTTATTGGTAAAGTGTAGGGAGCTTACCCAGGTGGGGATTGAACCCCAGTCTACAGTGTAGAAGGCAGAGGTGTTAACCACTACACTAACCAACCACCAAAATAGATGGAATTTCCCTTTAACAAGTACTTTTCAGGTATTGTTAGGCATAATCATTGAACATAGTTTTTATTATTATTATTATTATTATTATTATTATTATCATTATACCCCCCACATTCTATATTATTAATAGTTATAAACAATGATTTCTAGCTAACCTGCCAGAGTAAAACCATAGCTGGCCTGATGGCACGCCACACTATCAATGATTGGTTAAGCTATAGCTTTTAAATGTTAACTGGATATTTTTTTAAGCGTGACTGAAAAGAAAATGAATAAAATAATTTCTGACTAAAACATTGTAGTTCCATTAAAATTTCAGTTTTCTACATCATTTGCACACAACTATACATTGTGGGGACATTTCATGATGAATGGACCAATAGAAATGCTTAAAAACTGCTTGTAATAAAACCTCTTTACAGAAACTTAGAAGTGAAGAACGTTTTTGACCTCCTGTGAAGTTACCACTTTAAAGATGCTTGTTTTTCTTTGCACAGTGACAATATGTAATGACACTAAAATGCCTGCATACTTAAGGAGCGCGGCCACAGTGTATTATCTTTGAAGCACTGCTATTCTGAATCCTTTACCACACTGAAATCCTAGACTCTTATAGCCTGACCTGTGTCTCTTTCAGCTGGGGCCTAATGTTAAGGAGCTCTTTCGTCTGGTGGAGGACTTTGTGGATGTAATCAGCCTCCGAATGAAGGACTTTCAGGACACTTACGAGGTCACGGACAACCTTGGTCAGTTTCTTGTCGTATTCTGTTTCAGCTGAACCTGTTCCTCTCTGTGATATGATACTGCACTGTGGCCATTTAAAGGTGCATGTATAGATAATCAATGTCAATCCATTCCACTTCTGAAACAATATTCTCAGCAGACGGAAACGTTTTGACAAAATAAAGGTTCCTACATTGTTCTAGGTTTGGCTGTATGATGGTAGAAAATAAATGTAAAAATGTATGTAGAACCATTACATTATGTGAGGGTTATTATTTGTCTCTATTCTAATGATATATGGTGATTTTCCCAGCACAAACACAATTATTGCTCAGACAATGGTTTCAGACTATGTGCTTAGACTTCTGGGCAGGATTGTAATGACTGAATAATAATCTTTAGGATGTAATAAAAGTCATTTCAGCATCAGAGGACATTTTGTCTTTGAACATTTGTCCAAAATTTGTCTTTCTGTCAGAAAAACTAAATTGCCGATTGCTGTATGCTTTCATGTCAACCCCGCTATGGAGATATAGCTGAAAGGACCATAATTTAAAGAATTAGAAGGGTAAAATAAACACCTTTATAGGACTTTATTGATCCCAAAATAAAAAGAAGTTAAGGGAAAAAAAACAAATATAAAAAAGTGAGACTTTTCGTATAGTTACTGCCTTTGCATGAAAACAGGACCCGTTTGGGCCCTCTTAGTCTTTAGAAAACAGGAAAAGAAATATGATAAGTTTTTAGAAAGAAATGTGGTTACAATCTCATTAATATGCCTGTCCAGTATTTTTAGAAATATTGGCAAAATGTAGTAATTTCCTAGTTTTAGGTACCTTGAGGTAGCTGTTGTTCTTTGGTTAAACTGCATTTGAAAGTGTTTGTAATTTTTTGTAAGAGAGAAAATTGACTACAAGAATATATGTCTTATTCTCTGCGTGTATTTTATTCATTGGAATGTCAAAGGGACAGAAAATGTTCTCAAATGACCCAAATAGTTCTGTGAAAGAACTATTCAAGAAAGATTTTTTAGAAAAACAAAAGTGGTTCTTCCTTGGTGTCGCTCCAAAGGATCCTATTTGGCACCTTTATTTTTAAAAGTGCAGTAAATCCCTGACAGTCCCTGAACCATGAATGAAACGTTCCCCTGAGAAGTTTTATAGGCTGTTCTCTCAGGAGGAGCAGGTGTACGCAGATTCTGTAGCTCGGGGCATTCAAGAGGCCTCAGAATCCCACTGTGATCCACCCACATCTCACGGCCCAAGTGGGATCCATGCTTTACTCATGCACACAAACTGGCAGAGACAGGCAGGAGATGAGCTGTTTTTGCAGTGGGCCGCTCAGTGGGGCCATCACAGTGGGAGAGGAGAGTGTGAGGGAGTGGGGGCCATGAGCTGTTCTTTACCACTGCCTCGCAGAAACTCATCTGCTTTGTTTACCACTGCCTGGCAGAACCACATCTCCACCCACAGAACTGTCACCTGTCTCTAAGCTAATGACCTCTCAGTCCCACACATCACAAGCACGTGGAATCTCATGCACACCGACATGAACAGCAAATAAACAGACTGTTACTTCATCACAAATAAAAGTTGTTGAACCGAATAACCTTGAGAATATTCACTGTGGACTGCACAGTGCACAGGGATGTATCATCTGAACTGCTGCATCAGTATTGGTGTTATACAGCAAGCCTGATTTGTACTTCATTACTGAAAGATAAGAGACACTTGTACCATACTGTGCAAAAGTCAGAGACCACCCTTCATTTATTCGGTCAAGACAGCTATTAAGTGCAAATTATTCATTTTCCAGATTCGATCCAACCCACTTGCATAAGGAAAAAGAAAAGTCAAAGAAAAAAATAGATAATCAAAGAAACCCTGAAAAGTTCAGATAATGGGAACCATAACAACCATGCAAGACATGGTAGACCACCAAAAAAAAGGTGTTCCACAGGGGTTTCTGTCTATTCTTCCACTGAGAGAAGACACTTCAATACTATGGGTCTGATGGTTAGCTGTCAAGAAGTTCAGAACAGTGGACTGACTGACCACCCTGGAGTCCAGACCTCAACATCACTGGATGCGTTAACAATTATTTGGGTTATGAGAAGCAGAAAATGCAACCAACTTCTAAGACTGAACTTTGAAGGTGTAGAAAAACATTCCAGCAGATTTCTTTAAAAAACTTAAAATTTTCTCTTGAAAAAAATAGAAGCTGCAGGAAAAGGAAAAGAGTGGACACACTACATACTGAAAAAATTATAGTTATATGTTGAGCTTTCTGTGTAATTTTCGGTTAAATATTTGTTTTCTGTTTATTTCCTGATGCTGAAAAATGACTTCCACATAATGCCCATTTACTGACTTGTACAGTATTTTATCTGCTGGCTGCTTCAGATTGTTTAGAAAGAACAGTTCAGAACACATGAGCACCTAATAAATAGTAATATTTCTTACTGGAACTGTACTTTCTGGGTAATGTTTACAGTAAAAATCTAAGGCTTCCATGGTTGGAATTTTTAAGGAATGGTTTAAAATGAATGGTTTGATTTACATAGTTTTCCCTCCACTTCAAATGTAGCCAGTGTTTTGTACACAGTAAAACATGTTTGCCATTTTAAATAGTCAGTTTGCTTCAAGAAAATGTTGGGTTCACTGCACTTTGTAATAGTAACAGATCAAAACTTTGTGGTCTGTGCTGTTTATTATTTGAAGTTCAGTTATTTTATTGCAGCAAATTGCATTCATAGATAATATACCATTTTTACAGTGTGCCTGAAGCTTGTTTATTTATGTTTGCATGTGTAATATTAATGTCACTCAATTTTTTTCCATTAGTCACATTAGTTTTAAGCTACATTAGCCTCAGTAATAGGGCAATAATAAGGAGCAAGGAAATTTGAGGTAAGGGGGGAAAATGTGTAAATTACATTTGTCAGTGGACCATTACTTTGAGAAGAAAGCAGAATGAAAGAGAATAATCAAAACAAGATATGTCAGGTTTGTAACTCAGGTAGTGAGGTGAACTTTATTCATGCTAAATTACATATCATGTGCTACTGTGGTACATTTGAAAAATATCATGATATTAAATTTGATCAGTATCGCCCAGGAGTTGAACCACACAGGGACATGATCTGGATCAGTGTTTCATGCAAATTTGTCTGTGGAGTCTCTGTTTTAACAGCTGTGCCCATGTGTGCCCTCAGTGTTGAGTATTCACAAGCGGCCCGTGGCAGGCACTGCTGACATCAGCTTCCCCATGAAGGGCTGGAGGGGCATGGTGGACTGGGCCCGGAACTCAGAGGACAGAGTCACCGTCTCTAAGAATATTGTCTCCTCTGGCAACCCAGGTTAGTACCTTCCATACTGCTTAGACACACACGAGCTGACGAGGTATAAAGAATTGTGCAAAAAGCTTGTATTTAACCCCTTAAATGGGCTGGACCCACCAGGTCTAAAGTTTTACTAAACACGTCTAAAACCTAGCAAAAAGCAACAAATGCCTCTGTCAATTATTTCATTTTTAAACAACATTTGGTTATAACCTGAACTGGCATATACTCCTGCCAAATTTTCAACAGTTTCATGCTTTTCAGACTTTTTCTTGTCACCCTGATTTTCCTACTGGCCTTTTTGACCTCCTGCTAACTTTTTTATTACCATTTTCTAATCTGTGCAGCTCCACAGCCTTCTGTCTCATTAGAGTTGTCAGCACTTTGTTTTTCTTTTCCATGTTGATGGATGACAAAAGAGATGTCAACTGTCACAAACACCAGTGGAATTCCTAAGGCTTTTTCTCCCCAAAGATGAAAATATCTTTGATTTTGTTTAAAATATTCTTTAAGAGTGTCCATAATTTTCCACCTGAGTTTCTTTTTAAATAATAGACAATTCTTTAAAAAAGGTGTTCTTGTAGGAGTGATTTCTATTAGACAAATGGTGAACAACATTTCTTTAACAGTCTTTAGCATAAAACAAGCAGGTAAAGTGGTGAAAATTGCAACAAAAACAATATCAAACATCTATAAGATCAAACCTCATAAATTCCGGGCAGAATCTCAAATGGCTCACTGCTGCCCAACTAGTGCATTGTTAGATATGAAATACTGGCTTGTACACCCAAATATTGCCATTTGTGTCCAGTATGAATTATGCACACACAGCCGAATCCAAAGTGGTTCTTTTTTAGACCTACTGTGCACTGTTCAGATATAGAAGGCATCATTTTAAGACCTATGTAGTGCCCTTTGTAGGCAGAAGGGGGACATTTGAGATTCTGCCAGAAACAGTTTGTAGCAGTGGTCCATCACCTGACCTGAATACCGATTCGCTGAACAACTTTATTGGGTTCTGCTTGAGAACAGTGCTGGCGTTTGACTGTTACTGCTTTAAAGCATCAACTTGCAATCCCTTAACAATAGATAACAATGGCTTTTTGTGACTGAATGTTTTTAGGGTTCAGAAGGAGCTGTGTTAATAATAACTCATAATCGTGCTCTTTAAAGTTTAGCACATGCGTCCAAGAAGTCACTAAACTCTGCTAACACTGTAATCCTTTACCTAAGCATTTGAAAAAACGTTGTCCTTTGTGTGAGAAGAGCAGTGGGCTGAGATTTGATAGCTGTAGTCTCTGTCTAATGTTTGTGAGGCTCAACGTTACAGACCATTAGAGAAGTTCCCTCCCCTGCGACTATGCTAATAGGGCAGTTGCTGCTTAATCAGGAGTCAACAGGAGCCAATCAAGAGCAATTAGGCCTAAATTCCACTCCCATTGGGAGCTCTGTTTCCATGTCGCTCGGAGCAGATTGACAGCGAGGGCATGCTGAGAGTGGTGCTTATATTAGACATACTTTAGGAGCTTTCAGACCTCCAGTGGTTACAGAACAAATAATCATTTCAGACTAGTTTGAAAGTGATGGTTACTTTCTTGCATGTCAAAAGTTTGAACTACTGATGAAGGGTTTTATATTTACTGTTTTTCATTTTAGACTAGCAGTGAAGACATAAAACTATGATATATAAGGTATGTAGGATGTTTAGGTGCACTGGGGTAAAGCTTATTATTTACTGTATTTATAGTCCTACCAACATATATGTTACATTTCTCTACAGTAGTAATCTGTGTGGATAGTGTCTCCACGATTTGTCTACATTTTATAAATGTTTGTGTCTGTATTTCATGAAAAATATCAGATATCGGTATCAGCACAAAATAGTAATATTGGTGCATCCCTAGAAATCATCCTATATTCTAGCCACATTTGTCTTGATGACAACTTTGCACACTCTTAGCATTCTCTCCAACCGCTTCATGAGGAGTTACTGCGTCTTGGAAACGTTCTACGTGTGCTAAAAGCTACGTTCAGAGCAATGTTTAATTGAAAATGTTTCTTTTTTTTATATCATTTATACATAGCAATTATATACATAGCTTCACTATTTATAGGCATGGCTAGCATTCAGTTTTTTTTCAGCACTACTACCAATCCTGATACCTTGCATCAATACTGATTCCTGATACATCCTTGTTTTGCCTACAGTTCATAATTTAGAAGTGCTTCATAGATAATAACAGGAATATGGGATGTTAGACAGCCAAGTCTAGACTTTGGAAAGAGTGTTTACTGGCTTACTGATGCTAATAAGGACATCTACTGAGGTACTGAAATTTAGAGTGACAGACTTAGTAGTATTACTTATTTTAGTAGTGTTTAGTAGTAATTTTGTGCTGCAAAAGTATTTCACTTTGATTTGTTGAAACAGATTTTAAGACACTAATATAAATATAAGCCTGAAAATCAAAATGCCAAAATATACATTCAAGCAGGTTTTACTGGTACTGAGTACACAAACGAATCCATCCATACACACAGACTGCAGCTAGTCCACCTCTAGCAGAACACACTGTGTATTTGTTCAGTGCTGCTTGGCCCCTCAGTGATCTTCTGTTGACCTCATAGCAGCCGTGGCTATTCTGTATTGGCAGATCAGTTCAGTGAGTGGAGACAGGCAGAAATAAAACCGTCCCCAGAGAGCAGAGCAGACTCACTCAGCCTCTCCATACCCACAGAGACCCAGCTGCAGCCCTACAGCTATACTCTCTCTCTCTCTCTCTCTCTCTCTGTTTCTCTCTCTTTCTATTGCTCGCTCTATCTCTCTCTCTCTCACACACACTCACTCTTACATTCTCTATCTTTCTCATCTCTATTTCTCTTTGTCTATCTTGCTTCCTTTACACCTCATAGCTGTCTCTCTTTCCCCATTCCGCTACTCTTAGTCTCCACATGCTCGTTCTCTACCTCTTTCTTTCTTTGTCTATATGTCTTTCCTCTCTATCCACATCTCTTTGCATCTTTCTCTGCACCCCTTTTTCTGTATATCTCTCCATATCACTCTCTCTTTCTTTCTGTCATTGTTTCTCTCTATCTGTATCTCTTTCTCTCTGTATTGTTCTGTCTGTATTACTCTCCATTTCTCTTTCTCTATTACTATTTATTTCTCTCTCTCTCTCTCTCTCTCTCTCTCGCTCTCTCTCTCTTAGGCAGGCAGGCAATCCACATGTTTGGAGCTGAATCATTGTAGCTGGATGAGCAGATGGTCCTATTTTGGTTCTGTCTGTATATATGTGTGTGTGTGTGTATTTGTGTGTGTGTGTGTGTGTGTGTGTGTGTGTGTACGGCTGTGGTCTCCTTCTTCTCCAGTTGTGATTTGATGAAAGGATAAAATTTAGGCTCGTCATTTCGGACCAAAAATGCCAATATGTACAGCTATTGAGAGTGTCTGTGTGTGAGTGTCTGTGTGAGTGTCTGTGTGTGAGTGTCTGTGTGAGTGTCTGTGTGTGAGTGTCTGTGTGAGTGTCTGTGTGTGAGTGTCTGTGTGTGAGTGTCTGTGTGAGTGTCTGTGTGTGAGTGTCTGTGCGTGAGTGTCTGTGTGTGAGTGTCTGTGTGTGAGTGTGCGTGAGTATGTGTGAGTGTGTGTTCATAGATGGTTAGTCAAGTAGGCCAGCTGTAGGGTGAGGAGCTAAAGGGAAAGAGAGAGTGACTGGGTGACCTGCTTTTTTCCCCTCACCTACAGTCACTCTGAATGAGAGTAAATGCAGGATTAACCCACCCACATGTCCCGAGTTGTTACTGTCACTCTGCTGTACTATGTAATTACATATTCAATTACACATGGAGTTTCACAGAGAATTACATCTACATTCAATTTACATTCTGTCTCAAAAGCTTTACGTTTGCATTCTGTAAGTTTAACATGTTTTATTTGTTTCAATATCAAGGAAATGACAAAATAATAATAATAATAATATACAGTATTAATTGCAAACACAAATGTTGTGCAGATTTAAAAATTTAAAATATGCACAGAATTTCTCTGCTTGTTTAACCCTTTAAGGCCGCTTAGTCTGCTTTCTCCATTAATCACATGTCTCACTGCTCTTGTTGAGTCTATTTTGATATGTACAGTGTAATGTAACAAAGCTGAAAATCCATGGGTGTTTATTTAAACTACCTATTTGGTCAAGAAAACACACAAATAGTAATATATGTCTACACCTCTCGATAGTCTGGCAGATAGTCTTCTCAACAGATGGCAGTATAATATTTTGGGTGGTCTGAGTTGTTTTTTTTTTTATCTTAATTACTTTTGTGTTATGTATATATGTGCCAGCATGCTTGCCATCAGTTACCCTTCAGGAATAATTAATAATTAAGCATCTATCAAACTGAGTTGAACTGAGTAAATGATGAGGCATGATTTATCGTTACTCTGATTAAACAAACCAATATTACGCCCTTGCCGATCTGAATAACGGTCTAAATGAAGGATGAAAATCACAGTGTATCCAGTAATAAAGGAAGTTTTCTTTACACAGCAGTAAAGACATGGTAGAACACAGAAAGCTCCAATTCTACACACTGACACTGTGATCAACATGGACATATGCACCTGCTGTAGCTCCTCTGGCAGCAGATTTAAATGAGTTAAAGGGGATTTTGCCAAGTTCTCACAATGGATCATCAGCAAGATGCTCAGTTCCATAGAGGTTAATTTACACTATGCTTTTATTACTGCTGATGCTAATTGCAACTTCAAAGAGTTTAAAAACTCCTACCAACACACACAAGCACACACATACGTTTTTTTCATTTGTTTCAGTTGTTGTGTTTTCTTCTCTTTCTTGTTCTGTTTGTTCATGTGTGTATATGTCTACCTATGTGTATTGCAGATGAAGATGATGCTTCAGCGTTTGTGACCGGCATCGTCCTGTACCGAAACTTAGGAAGCATATTGTCTCTTCAGAGGTAAGGACGTGTCACATCTGCCTTTTTCTCTGTCTATTCAGACTCTTAGACCCGTTCACACCTGGAACATATATCTTGGTATCAGAAGTGGGAAATGAGTACAGGTATAGGTAGGGCTCAGTGTGTCTCAGAGACACACCATGATCTGATCACACAAACCCTTTAAGGGGTGGTATAACCACAGAACACCTGAAATATGAATGCCAAAATCTCCTGATTCGTCCTTGACAGCAGTACAGGACCATCAAATCTACAATTTTGATATAGAAGAGATAAAGCAGCTTGTGTAGCTTCTTTCATCTCCTCTACCATGTGTTTATACGTTTTATTAGCAATCTATACAGTCTAACTGTATGCAACAGCCCTTACATGAACACAGAGACATTTTTGTGTGACGACAAATGAAGTGAAAGAAAATGTGCACTCAGCCTTCACTCCAAGCTTATTTATTTTGATCTGTTAGAAACATGTGATTAGTTAAAAATGGATATTTTTCCCTGGAACAGACTTACTTTGGGGACACAGTTGGACCTTAAGACCGCTGTTGGTCCTTTGAGGGTACATTTACATTGTAAATGTTTGTATCTTCACAGTACCTTTTTCTGACAGCGTGCTTGTTTCTTTAATGCATCTGTGAGTGCCAGCACAACTGCAACACACCAAATCTTTAGCATTTATCCTGCTTCTCGTACACAGTGCTAGTTAATGGTGACAATGTTGGAAGGTTAATGACTGAGGAAGTAGACAGAGGTGTGGCATTATTTTCCTGTTTTGCTATAAATACTAAGGCAGCCTTTTGAACAGTCTTTATCGTGCTTTGCTCTTCCACCTTCCATCCTTAAGCACTGATCTTTTTTTAGTTATCCCTTCTCAGCTTTCCAGCTTTTTTTCCTACCTTCTCAGTGTGGTAATGTGGTGGCTCTGAGAGAGACACCAGGTGACAGAAGCACTCATATTGACAGATTGTGTGCTTGGAAGCATCAGGGAGTTGTGTGTATGTGTTGAGGGACTTGCATCACTATACTTGTGAGGACCAAATGTAACACACTCACTAATCCTCACGTTTATGTGCATTTATTTATTCGTTTTTTTGTGAAAAATTGTTGTTTATGTAAATTACTTGTATGCAAATCATAGTGAAGATTAGTTGTTTTGTTACAGCATCACAGAAGTTAACACCTCACATATATAATAATACATGGTGTGTGGGTGTGTGTGGAGGGGGTGTTAATGTGTTTCTGTTGATGTATGAATGTGGTATGCGTGTGGATGTGTTTGATACATATGTTTGCATACATGCAGTTGCAGCTGAAACCCAGGGCGGTGATAATTTGATGCATATATGCATGAAAGGACTTGGTCTGAAGTACAAGGTCGTCTTCTCCTTTGTCACATCCCCTCTTCCCTCCCGTTCTTGTCTCTTTTTGTGCTCTCAAAGAAACAGCACAGTGCTGAACTCCAAGGTGATCTCTGTGACAATCAAGCCCACTCCCAGCTCCCTCTCGGCCCCAGTGGAGATCGAGTTCTCACACCTGTACAACGTGAGCCACACTGACCTCTACACTTAGATTCAAACATTTAGGCAGTTCAACTGATTATGTGCATAAATGAATGAACACATTTGTTCTTCTTTGAAGAGATTTATTACTGATACAATGACACACAATGTCACATACAGTAATAGCACAATAATAATTTGATGAAATAAATTGATTATTTGTTGAAGCAAAAAATAGCTGAAAAAAACAAAAATCCAAATGTATGCTCTCAATGAACTGGCTTAGTAATTGAATGATAAACAGGGTATTATTATTAATCAGAGGTCATTATGAAGCCATGTTCACTGCAAGGGAGAGCTACTAGCATTCAAATTACGCATTACTGAAATTACTGAGAGGAAACCCATACCAGCAGGATCTGACAACTGTTTCATGCATGAAGTAAAATGAGATGTAAGACATTACAAATAATGTATATGTGAAATAAGAGTATATATGCTTAATCATCAAAATAATTGCTAGATCATTTTATTAGCAACAACAACAACAACAACAACAACAACAATAACAATAATAATAATAATAATAATAATAAGAAGAAGAATAGAACAGATGTTAGAACCCATTTAAATGATAAAAATGGACAAGAAAGTCCCTTATTTGAGCAACAAAACCTAAAGAAAGAAAAGAGGTGCATTCCAAAATGACCTTGTTCGCCGAAATGTTTGAAAGATGGACATGAAAGACACTGTTTATAGTTACATTATAAAGCATCCAGAGCTAGATTCACTGTAATGTTTTCTGAACTTACTTCCAGAGTCAAATGGTCTGAAAAATACAAATTTGTAAGAATAGTAATTGCTATGAAAGCACAGGCTGTATCCTAAAAAGAACAAGTGTAATATGTGTTTGTCTCTGGGTTGAGTAAGCACTGCATTTTGAAGCAGGTGCAGTCTGCCTTTGCTTTTTCTCTGTAACTCAGTAAATAGAGTGTTACAGTAGATAAGAGAAAGAAAACAAAAGCATGAGTCAGCTTCTTAACTTTCTAACACTTCTGAAGTGGAAGAGGGCTGTCTTAGTGACACTGTCAATTAAAACTGAGCCAAGCAGAACCAACTCAATGCCTCACTGCAGGCTTAGCCTGACAAACCAGACTTTCTGCTGTGCTCAGCTTCTGTCTTATTTTATTCTGTTTTCATTTAATTTCCTCAGATTAAAATTCACATTTAGGAACAACAAGGATTATTTGTTATCATTATAATATTGCATGGACAGTAGGAGTGAGCAATATGACTATAATTATTGGTATTGTGATAAATTAAGTCACATTATATCATAACTTTTATGGCGTTATCATAACGTTTCTCAGCATATTATGGATATCGTCAGTGCTTGAAAGACACTTATTAAATGTTTCATTTCAAAAACAGCATAATATAGGATTTACTGAGGTGTGGTATGTTCACTGAAGAAAAATCATTATTATGCAAATGCATATTGAGAACATATCTTGAAATATCATATTTTTATCATATCTCCCACACATAATGGGCAGTTTACCTGACACATATGATCTATGTAATAGAATAGAATATTATAAAGCTATTGGTCTACCAAAGTGGACCTCTCGATCACCGACTGTATGGTCCGGTTATATCATGTACCGGGAGAAAAGAGAGTTTTAGCTTCTTAATGTGGTTCAGTGACAGGCTGTAATAGCATTTCCTCTCTCTTACAGGGCACAACCAACCAAACCTGCATTTCGTGGGATGAGAGTGACAGGTAAGAGCCTACTTCCTATTGATTTGAGCTCATGCACTCTGTTCTCTGTCTTAGCCCTGCCTGCTGTGAGGAACTAGTGCTCAAGCCAGAGCAGAGGGGGAGGGCCAGTCTCAGAGGACAGGAACATGTTAGCACTGTGTCACAGTGGATGTGTTGAAATGTTAGTGACGCGGAAATGTTAAAGACAGTGCACGGTAAAGGGGGCCAAGCACCACGGACAGCTCCACAACGCCTGCACTTGGAGAGCGCCGCCTCTGTATGGATAGTGGGCATGCAAATGTGCATCAGTGCATTGAGATCAGTCTAAATGTGGAGATTCAGCTGCATCCATTTTAGAATCATTCAAATCATGAAGAAATGCACTGAATCATTTAATGAAAATCACAATGTAATCATAATATATTTGAATCAAAAAGAAATGTGAGATTTCATGATACACCGAATCATTTCCTAAAGAATCAAAATTGACTCACTGAGAAATTTCAGATTTCATGATGTGCTGAATCGTTCTTAAAGAATCATAAACAAATCTAGAAAGAATCATTGAGATATTTGAGATTTCATGCTGCACTGAATCGTTCTTAAAAAATCATAAACAAATCCAGTTGAATCAGTGAGAAATTTCTGATGTCATGATGCATCAAATCGTTTCCTACGTAATCATAACCTGTTTAAATCATGGAGAAATTTTAGATTTTACAATGCGCCAAATTGTTTCCTGAAGAATCGTAACTGAATAAAATCATGGAAAAAATTGAGATTTCACAAAGCACTGAATCATTTCCTAAAGAATCTGAATCAAATCCTGGAGAAATCTGAAACTTCATTATGCATTAAATTGTTCTTAAGGAATCGAATCATAATCTAAAATCATAATCAACTTGTGGTTAACAATGAGACTTCATGACACGCTGAATCACTTCTTAAATGATCATAATATTTAAATCTTGGAGAAATTTCAGATATCGTGGTGCATTGAGTCGTTCTTAAAGAATCATAACTGAACCGGGGAGAAATGTGAGATTTCATGATGTGCTGAATTATTTCTTTTAAAATCTGAATCTAATTGAATTGTGGTGAAATGTGACATTATAGCTGCTTAAAGAATCAGACAGTGATCCAGTGAGGGGAACTTTACCCATTACACATTATAATCACTGCCATCTTCCTCCGCTGCACATACAAGCAGCCACAATGAAGAGAGTGTGCCCTTCTCTTATGTGCAGAGGGAGAAAAAGAAAAACCGTAAGGGAAAGAAAGATAAAGGAAATAGCTGAGTGAGAGTAAGTGAGAGGGACTGACAAAGAAATCAGGCAGATGGACAAATGGCAGGATCATTTGATGCAATTTTGCAGCCTGTGCGGCCCTGTCTCAGTCACGTTTTGACTTCCTCCCAACATCCTCTTTGTCTTTTTTCTGAGAGAGGGAGAGAGAGAGAGAGAGAGAGAGAGAGAGACAGTCCAGCTATTTGCATTTAGATGGATAAGCACACCTTTTTCTATAGAAGCTAGACATAAAATGCTTTCTACTGTGTTCCTAATGAAAAAAGAGTGACAAAATAAAAAAAAGTCAAAACAAGGGTGAACTTAGAGACAGTGATGGGTCAGAAGGAGCGAGCAATCAAGCTGGAGAGAAAGAGAAAGTGGTGAGAAAGGCCAGAGAAAGAGTAAGGGAGAGCTGTAAAAGGCTGAGAGACAGAGGAATGAAAACACTGAAATGTAATCTAGGTGTACATTGGGGAGAGGAGAAATGGGGGAGGCAGCGTGTTCAGTGCAAAATTAAAATCCATCTTGGACAGCTGCTATGATTAATGAGTTAATATTTGGGGAAGAAATTGGAATGTGAAGAGGCGTCCTTGTCACTGCGTGTTTTGTTGATAACAGCTTGAAGGAGTCTGGTGCTTGTGGTGCCTCACACTTCAATCTGCACAATCAATATGAGTGCCTACCACCAACACAGCCAATTCACCACTTACACATACAGTGCACCACTACAGTGATTAACTCGCTGCAGACGCATTCAGAGACTTTGCGGATGTCCCCTGTACTGCTGTGTTTGATATCACTGTGTAAAAGAAGCACGTTGCTGCCTTCACTGTTGGATGCACTGTGACTGTTTCTAAGCAAGCAATTGTGGACATGGGATTAACATAACTATGGAAATGATCATTGATTTCTTTCATCAGAGTAATAAAATAAGTGCTGACTGAAGTGTGAAGGACATTCGTATTGATATGTTGGCTTGCTCACTTGCTCAGAATGCTAGTGACGAAATAAATCTGCAAGTGTTCCGATTTGGTAGCTCATGTCCATTATATGTAAAAATAAATATGACAGCACTGAGAAATTATGTTATTAACCCTTTACTGCATGAATTATTACTTAACCATAATAAAATATTTGAATGTGTTTTTGTTATTTGAAATTGCATAAATAATGGAATTTATAGTCTAAAATGTAATGGATTACTTGGTAAATAAAAAAGCACCATAAAATAGAATTTATCTCTAAAAACATCCTTTTATCCTTTTATCGAAAACAAAAACAATCAAATCCAACTAATACTTAGTGAAATGTATGACCCAATATTTACAAAAATTGGAAATGAATACAATTTCAATTAGTATTTGGTAATAACAACATAATAAAAATTCCTGGTCATGCAGTGTCATGAAGTATTTGTCCTTTCAAAGTAAAAGACCCTTTTCCACGATTAAATAAGAAAACACAGATTTTATATTACTGCTTTCTAGTAAAATTACAATGAAATAAATGTTGCCATATGGCAACACTGTGCAGCAGAGGGTTAAAGGTGAACAGTAGATCAAAAAATGTAGAAATAGACAGTTACTGTAACTTGACTTTAAAGACTTAAAACCTTCCAACAGAAAGGACTTTCTCTCACAGCTATATAACTTACAGGCAGTACTGCAAAAGTCACCCTTCATTTATTTAACAATCAAAACAGCCACCGAGTACAAACTTAACTTTGATTCAAAATTTCAATTTAGCTTGAAGAACTAAGTGTATCTTTTTTCAGTACTTTGTGTGTCCACACTTTGCCTTTATTACAGCTTCCATTATTTTTTAGGAGACTTGCCTGTTGCTTTTCTAATAAATCTTCAGGGATATTTTTCCACATCTCCAAAGTTCCGAGTTTGGTTGCATTGTTTGCTTCTCATGATCCAAGTAATCCCAAACACATTTAATGATTTTCAGGTCTGGACTCTGCGGTGGTCAGTCAGTTCTGAAAACAGCAGCAGCTTTTTTACTTAATTTTCCAATGTTCTTTTTTGTCTGTTTCCTTTTCTCAATAATGTCTTGACAGCTACACATCCTTTCAGACTCATAGTGGTGAGTTGTCTTCTCACAGTGGAGGGATGGATAGTAACATCCGTGGATTGTCTCAGATCTGATGCAAGAGTAGAGCTTGATTTTCTCCTGTCTCTCAAAGATGAGAGCTTTAAGTGCCGTTTGTCTTCTGGGGACAGTTTTGGTGGTCAACCAGGTCTTGCACTGATTTTAGGAGTCCAAACTCAGTTTTCCTCTTACATCTATTCTCCTGAGAAAATGAGTAACTTGTTCTTAATTGCTGTTTTGACTGGAAAGTAAGTACATGAAGGGTGATCTCAGATGTTTGTATAGTAGTATATTAGTTTCATAGTACGACAGAATAATTCATTGTAGTTACTGAATGTACTGCCCTGTAGTTTAAGGGGTTAAACATGCAGTATGTTTGTTATGTATATTGAACTTTATTGTGTGCTGTAGTTTTGCCTTATGGTTCTCTTTATTGTGGCCAGCTCATGCATATGCACCTTGCATATTTTCCACTGTAGATGCTTCTCTCTCTCTCTCTCTCTCTCTCTCTCTCTCTCTCTCTCTCTCTCTCTCTCTCTCACACACACACACACACATGCATGCATCACACACACCACTGGACCGTATGCCCAATGATCCAATTACACAGCAGTGCTTTGCTGCCTGTAAATGTGTGTGGTTGACAGAGAGGCCTAATCGTATCATCCACACACACTCTGCAGGGGGTGATAATATATTGGATTTCAGAGAGGATGCTGTTAACATTCAGCTTTCGCCTGGAGCTACACGCATGGCTTTCCTTGTCACTCCATTCACCCCAGGGCGCTCTCTCAGCTCCACTGCACTGTGGGTAACCCGGGCTCAGGTTTTGCAGTGCCCCAGTGCACTATGGGCAGCTCCGCTTGGAGGACATTGTATTTGTAGTGGTTTGCTAGACTACAGTGTGAAATGTACATTAGGCTTTTAATTAACATGATCTCGGTGCTTGTACTAACAGGGAAAACACTATTCATAATAACGTCTTTGTTGATTAAGAGCCCTGACTCTTAAGTACGCTTTCCATCAAAATGATAGCATTCGAGAGTGTAGGTAGAACGGAGGAGTAGTGTTAATGACTTTTGGTCCCAGCTAATTGGACATGAACCCACTGGCATATGAGATATTATAGCTGTTTATTATTTGGGTAAGGACTAGTGGAGCTGTTATCTTCAATCTGTCGCCGAAGCCCAAGGCCAGTTAAGTTAACTTGGCGCACCAAGTTGGGGGGCTAATTTCGCTTGGCACAAACACTGTGGTATAATACAGATGGACACTAGCTGTCCATCTGGAACTCCCTTCTTGTCCTTAATCTAGGGATTTTACTCGTAACGGTCCTGTTAATTAACAGTTCAAGCAGAATATTATGAATATTATTGAATATAAAGGCATTTTAAATAAAAATGTATATCTTAAAGAAGAATTATACTGATTTTTTTAATATTTTCTAATTTAATCATTGATTCAGTTATTCAGTATGGCTTGATGTGAAAAAGTGCATTGTAGAGTATAAACTCAGACTCTTATTTCTTTACAGTGGTGGTGACAGGTGACATTTTATTTACAGTTCAAAATGATAAGTGAACCTATACGTGTCTTCTGAGGTTTATATATTAATGATGGTACAATAGTGGTAAATCTGAAATAATACATTTGGGGACTATTTTGCTTTATTACACTCTTCATGTCCCTCCTCCGTAAATTGATTTCTATAAATATGCTTTAGGCCAAAATTTTATCTTGAAGCTAAGCTATCACTTCAGACAACTGCTTCCAGCACCACCGCTGACAACAATTCTGACTGTTTTTCTGTAATGAATCATTTCATATCAGACCACTCTGAATTAATTTGTTTACAACCCCAATTCCAATGGAGTTGGGATGTTGTGTAAAACAAATAAAAACAGAATACAATGATTTGCAAATCCTTTTCAACCTATATTCAATTGAACACACTACAAAGACAAGATATTTAATGTTCAAACGGATAAACTTTATTTTTGCAAATATTCACTCATTTTGAATTTCAACACATTCCAAAGAAGTTGGGACAGGGGCATGTTTACCACTGTGTTACATCACCTTTCCTTTTAACAACACTCAATAAGCGTTTGGGAACTGAGGACACTAATTGTTGAAGCTTTGTAGGTGGAATTCTTTCCCATTCTTGCTTGATGTACAACTTCAGTTGCTCTTTGGCCCGGAGGACACGACGTCCATGATTTCCAAAAACAATTTTGGAAGCCGGCAGCATTTCTGGGTGTCGTTGATATGTGGCTTTCGCTTTGCATGACAGAGTTTTAACTTGCACTTGTAGATGGAGCGACGAACTGAGTTCACTGACAGTGGTTTTCTGAAGTGTTCCTGAGCCCATGTGGTTAATATCCGTTACAGAATGATGTCGGTTTTTAATGCAGTGCCGCCTGAGGGATCGAAGGTCACGGGCATTCAATGTTGGTTTTCTGCCTTGCTGCTTACTTGCAGAGATTTCTCCAGATTCTATGAATCTTCTGATGATATTATGGACTGTAGATGATGAAATCCCTAAATTCCTTGCAGTTGCATGTTGAGAAACGTTGTTCTTAAACTGTTGGACTATTTGCTCATGCAGTTGTTCACAAAGTGGTGAACCTCGCCCCATCCTTGCTTGTGAACGACTGAGCCTTTCAGGGATGCTCCCTTTAAACCCAGTCATGACACTCACCTGTTTCCAATTAACCTGCTCACCTGTGGAATGTTCCAAACAGGTGTTTTTGAGCATTCCTCAACTTTCCCAGTCTTTTGTTGCCCCTGTCCCAACTTCTTTGGAACGTGTTGCAGGCATCAAACTAAAAATGAGTGAATATTTGCAAAAAACAATAAAGTTTATCCATTTGAACATTAAATATCATGTCTTTGTAGTGTATTCAATTGAATATAGGTTGAAAAGGATTTGCAAATCATCGTATTCTGTTTTTATTTATGTTTTACACAACGTCCCAACTTCACTGGAATTGGGGTTGTACATCTTAACTATTAAATTATGCAATTCAGAAAAATCGGTGGGATATGCTGTAGAGGGCAACTTTTCTATGTCCCAGGAGAAATAAATCAGGTCTCAATATATTATTAACG
Source organism: Pygocentrus nattereri (assembly GCF_015220715.1). Classification (NCBI taxonomy): domain Eukaryota; kingdom Metazoa; phylum Chordata; class Actinopteri; order Characiformes; family Serrasalmidae; genus Pygocentrus; species Pygocentrus nattereri. The sequence goes on along the minus strand of NC_051213.1, from coordinate 32,459,454 downwards.
ACCCAGGAAACTCAAATCTTTTTCTTTCCTAATTAGATTAATCTTGTTTATTGCAGACAAGCAGTAAACATGCACTAAGTGCACCCTTTCAATAGAGAACTAATAAATGACTGATGTATTTCACAAAATTTCTCTTCTCTTGCTGTAAACTGGGTGGTCCTAATCTTGGGCAATGCTCCTGTGAGCTTTCCCCTGACCAATCACAAGGCTCACATCTCTTGCAGAGATAGAGAAACTTAGCAAGCTAAAGCTAACCCAGCATAACTAAAAGCTAGCAATCTACACCATGTCTGTAGATGCCTGTCGCCCATTCATTCATCCATACACCAATATCTGTCTGTTTGTCCATTCCTTCATTCAAGTGTCGCTTCACCTGTCCATTTATACATCCGTCTGACCATCTGCACATCTGTTCGTCTGTGTTTTGTCTGATTACTGTCAAACAAAAGCTGGATAATGATCTTAGTTCTGTGAGACAATATTTAGATCAGGGTGAGAAAGTCCAGGTGTTCCACAGCTGCAGAGTTTCAGAAATATAAGAAAATTGGATACATTTCAGGCTGACTTTTAACAGGACTTCGCCGTGTCTGGGAGTTAGCAGAACAGATTAAGACAATGTCTAAGTATTTAAGTTTTTATCACCTTTATCACATTAGAATAAATGCAAACATTAATGATATACAGTAGTTGCCAACTTGTGAGCTGTTTAGAAGAACCTAAGTTTTCTTCCACTGCCCAGCAGCACGCCTGATTTAGTAAGCTAGGCACTGGATGATAACTACAGTACTGAGCTGTTACAAGGAAAGGTTTGGAAATGGCTAAAACACTGATAAACGTGAAAACACCACTTGTCAAATTACTATTATTTGATTTTATTCAATTAGTGATGTGTTTTTCTTAGCCAAAGTGCTTACTGTCCGGATAAATAGACTGTTTAAGTATAATTTCCTCACATGCTTACACTTTTGCACAGTACTTGCTCAGTATGAGGAGCGCTACTCCTACGTGTTATTTGTATTTTTTTCTAGTAGTGTATAGTTAAGAAAAAAGTGAAAATAAGAAATGCATGCTTGTTTTTTAAATATTTTTAAATATAAATATATTTCATTTTTTAGATGCCCAAAGTTTTTTACTGTGTATTGCTGTTCTTTTTTTTCACAGAGTAGCAAATTTTAAGCTTCTGTTGAGATTTTTTTTATATATAATTTTCTCACGTGCCTATATAAAAGTACCATTTATCACGCCTCGGCTAACCAGCGGCAGCAGCGGCGTTAGCAGCAGCACTAGTAGTAGTAGTAGTAAGTAGCATTAGCAGCAGCGGTGATAGTAACAGTCCAACGCTCGCATATTCGGTCTTACGCTCTTTCTTTCTTTCTTTCTCTCCCGGCTTATTTTCTTCGCTTCTGCTCTTTCCTTTAGCTAACACGGCCGTGCACAAAGCAGACGCGCGCACCGCATCGCGTCCTCGCTGCGTCTCCGTGTTCACTGCGCTGAGCGGCGTTCCGGCTAGCAGAGCGTGCGGAGCGCGTGGATCGGATTAGGAAAAAAGGAAAGGGAAAGCACGCGCGCGCACCAGCTCCAGCTCCAGCAGCAGCTCCAGCAGCAGCAGCATCAACACAGGGGGGATTTGATCTTGCCTGTTTTTCAGTGCATGTGATTCACCGCAGCGCTCTCTCTCTCTCTCTCTCTCTCTCTCTCTCTCTCTCTCTCGCGGCTGCAGCTCGTCTCTGCTGGGCTCGTGGTCTGGCCGCGCCTGCAGAGCCGTGCCCATCGACTCGTCCAGGACCAGATGTGTGTGTGACAGACTGTCCACCTTCGCCATTTTAGCGCGCCTCAGCCTCGACGCGGTAAGTACTCGCTCCTCTCTCGCCTGCTTTCACAGTGCTGGGGGGTGGGGGGGGGGTGGGGGGGAGTGGGAGAGCGCGCGGGGGGGGAGGGGGGGTTACAAACGACTCGTTTTTGGCTGCGATTTGAATGTCTGCTGTTTCTTTCTTTTCTTCCTTTCTTCTTTTTTTCCAAAGCCGTGCAATATAGGCGCCGTTGTCATTCCCTATCAACAGATCCCTCTATCTCTCCCCCCACCCCACCCCCTCTTCCTCCTCCTCCACCTCCTCTTCACCCCCCATCGCGACATGCCAGGCTCATAAAGAGCACCCCTCCACTTTGATGGGGACGGATTTTGGCATATTATTCTGTAACACACACACACACACACACACGCCACAGAAAGTGACGTCAGCGACTGCTTTTAATGCACAGGTCGTGCACATGCATTTGATTTGCATGCATTAAGTGCTGAGCTGGAAAAGATAATGGGGGGGGGGGGGTGATTCTGTGATTTTGCCCGTCTTTGATCTAGCAGCCTAATAACATGTGCTACACCTGCATTGCATATGGTGCAGATCTCTCATTGTGTTCTGCAGGCTGTTGCTCTTATATCAGAGAATGGCACATTTCTGCTGGTTCTTTTATGAGATGTGTAAAAAAAAAAAAAAATCAAATATCTGATGCCCACTCCGCCCCCCCCCCCCCCCTTCATCGTGGCCTTAGATTGACAGTCCTGCGTAAATGTCCCGTGGGTATATGCGTGGATCTTCGCTGAAAGAGTGCACCATGTTTCAGTTGTGATGGGGAGACAGGGCAGTGTCTTTGTGTGGCTTTTTCAGTCAATGCGATTAGTTATTATTAGACTGGAAACTGCCTCTGAAGCAGTTTGTTCACTAGTTGCCCTGGTAACAGCAGTGGGCAGCGGAGGCTCTTAAAGCTATAGAAGGCCCCATAACGTTGCCTTTGTGCTGCTTGGCCCAGATAGCCAGTAGGCCACAGAGTCGAAGCAAAGGAAGAGGACCCACTGAAACACCCAGCCACCCCACCCCACTTACAATGAAGGCCGTGAGATTCATGAAGCCAGGATGTTTTTGATTTGTCACATGTTTGGTTGTCATTGTTGGAGCTTTAAAAGTGTTTCGTTCTTTCTTTTCTGTGTTGTAGCACTGAAAAGGAGGCCTTGGCCTGGGCCTCAGCTGCATAAATCACCGGAAATCTTTAGACTGAGCTCTCCAGCGCTCTGGTCTTGGGGTGCAGAATGTGGGCACCAGCTTGGCTTTCGGAAAACAGAAGTGTTTGATGTTCCTAGCTCCATCCCCGAGCACAGATTGCTCAGTGTGCAAGGACAAGCTGGTCTTGGGCTGTGCTTTAGATTTTGAGTCCACACACTGAGGCAAGAATGCCTTTCAAATCTGTGCTGGGCAATGTTGGTTGTTTTGTGTGTCTCAGAGAGCCGCGCTGTGGGATTCTGCTTTTGTATCTCAGATTTGCATTTAGATTCCTTCCTCGCTTTGCCATGGCCTGTACAGTAGCAGTGTGCTAATCTCACTCCACATGCAATGTCTGCCTGGCCCTGGAAGGCTCTCACCACCCCCCTCCTCCATGTGTCTAGCCCTATACCTGGGCAGATGGCAGCAGACTCGGGGAGTGTCGCAGTTAGCTCGTTACGTTCCTCAAGGGAAGCATGTTGGGGTGATTTGATTGGTGGTGGCATGCGCCAGCCAAGAAGCTCGCTCCTCCTTCTCCTCTCTGGCTCTCTGTCCAGACCCCCGCTGCTACGCTGCTAATTATTCCTGACACTACACTTGCCACCTTCTGAATGGCCCATCCGACAGCTCCTCTGTCTGCAACTAGCCTCCTACAGCTTTGGAATGATAAAGAGCCAGGGAAACTGGTCATAGCCTCCCTTTCTGCCATCTCGCACTCTTTTTCTCTCTGCCTTTCTCTCATTCTCTGTCTGTCCTCTTATTCCCACATTTTCTCTCAGTATTGAGTATACAGAAACAGTCTACGCTGCAGCCATTTTATCCAGCCTTGCTCTGTAACTAGTGGCCCATGTATGTCTTAAAGGCAGTGTGTGCTAATACATTTTTTAGTCCTATTGTACTGATATTTTCTGTTTTAGGTTCTTGTCTCTATGGGTACACTTGTAAGGTGTTGGTAAAGGCACTGAGGTCACAGGAGGTTCAACAGAAAGGAAGTGGTCAAGGCTGAAGACCAGATGTATGTGTTTATATAAGAAGATCCAGTGTAGAATGGGCCTTAATGCAGCTATAGTGTGTGTGTAATTACAGTTACATTAACCAAGGCTAAGCATGCAGACTGTGCACAGGAATGCCTACTGTTCACACTACTTACCTCTGAAGTCATGCATCATTTTGTTGTTGGTAGCATGCGCAAATAAGGAACTCCAGGCCTGAGCTGTTTTTCTATATGGGAAAAATGAGTGCTGTTCCCACGAACTGCCTTGAGCGCAACATGTGGTAAACAAAAATGGGTTTAACTTGATACGTTGTGTCTTATGCATAATTTAGCCCCACATGTCACTGAATCCTCTGAATTACAAATGACCTACCCAGACCTGCCACTTAATTAAACACACCTCCTTATAGCGACAGTCTTTGTCTATTTTATCAGCCCCACTTGCCATACTGTGCACATACAAGTGCACTTGGTAGTTCCATAATTAAAGACTGTAGGCCATCTGCTTCTCTGCATACTTTGTAAGCAACAACCCCAATAAGACCACCACAGAACAGGCATTATTTGGGTGGTGGGTCATTCTTAGCACTGCAGTGACACTGACGTGGAGGTGGTGTGTTAGTGTGTGTTGTGCTGGTACGAGTGGATCAAATATGACAGTGCTGCTGGAGTTTTTAAACTGTGTCCACTCACTGTCTACGCTATTAGACACTCCTACCTTCATGGTCCACCTTGTAGATGTCATCTGTTGTAGAGCTCATCTGCTGCTGCACAGTTTATGTTGGTCATCCTCTCGTCCTTCATCAGTGGTCACGGGACGCTGTTGGCTCGATATTTTTGGTTGGTGGACTATTCTCAGTCCAGCAGTGACACTGAGGTGTTTAAACCCTCCAGCAGCGCTGCTGTGTCTGATCCACTTACACAAGCACAACACACACTAATATGCCACCACCACATCTGTGTCACTGCAGTGCTGAGAATGATATACCACCCAAATAATGCTCTGCTCTGTGGTGGACCTTTGGTGTTGCATCTATATGGTGAGTGGATATGAATAAATGGGCAAAGACTCTAGAAGCAAGGAGGTGTGGTTAATGAAGTGGCTGGTTGGTGTACGTTCTACAAGCATGCTAACGGTCCTCTGCATTGACAGTGAGTATACAGTTAGCAACTTTAGCGGTATTATATAATGATACTATTTGTAGGCTACAAGTACCAAAGCAACTAAACCACCACATTTGATAAAGCTTGCTGCTTTGTGTGGAATATTCTGGTGAGGTTTCTAGAGCTATGATTAGGCATGCATCATATATATGTGTGTGTGTGTGTCTATATATATATATATATATATATATATATATATATGTGTGTGTGTGTGTGTGTGTGTGTGTGTGTGTGTAGAAATTAGGGTTAGATCTACCAAATGCAGTAAAATCTTTACAAGTTGAGAAAAAATACATCTGAACATCTGAACAATTTAGAATTTTTAAGCAAAAATCTCACAAGACTGATATGATCAGTGCGCATCCCTGGTTGTGATCTCAGTTAAGTGTGCCATAGTGTTAGCTTGCATGTAGCATGATAGTAGATCGTACTTTGCTTCTTTACAGATTGTCTATGTTAATGGATCCAAGGAAAAACATTTGGCAAAATGTAGTTTGGAACATGTATTGTGAGTGAATATCAAGGCCACATCCAAACATACATAATGCACTGTACATTTTCACAGACGTGCTTCTGGTGAGTGGTGTTCTTTTAGTAAATATTCTTTCAGGATGTGCTGAGGTTGTGGCCGCATGAAGCTTTTAGACCTATTCATATTGTTAATGGAAGTCTCCCAGTAACATGATTTTGAGACACTACCACTAATTTTTGCCTGACTTCAAATTCACTCAAAACTAGTCACCACTAGTTGTCCAAACTTTGGTCTTCCTTCAACTGCATAAGTAATATCTTGAGAAATATCTTGTATTTTCTCATGCGAACCATAGTTTGCACATTAAGGCTCCTATTTGTGCTGAAATAAAAGCTCAAAAGGCTTAGTGCATCTGGCCTTGAGAATAATGATTCAGCTTTAAACATCATCCTGTTGTAATGCAGCTCAGTAGAATTAGCTAACAGTATCAGAGTTTTCTAGTTTTGTCAGTAGAAGCATCAAAAACTGGCTCAAAACATTGAACACTGTACATTAAAAACTTTAATGTTGAGTAGCGTAATATGAATCACTGCTCAGAAGGGATAGCTCTGAGTCCTGAAATATTCTTGGCTGTATTACCAGAATAGCTGTAATTATTCATTAACTGAAATAGAGCAATCTATTATTATTCTCCGCCAATTCAACTGCATTGACCCTCTAAAACACTACAGCACTGAATTTCCCTGAATTGATTAGAACCTGTTTAGTTTAGTGACTTGCTTTTCTTTAAGCTGAGTCAGTTTAACATGATCAGACTCATTCTAGACTGTGATTGAAGCCATGTTGGAAGCTATTGTAAAGCACACCAGACAAACACTCTTAAAAAAGATGGTTCTTCAAGGGCTCTTTAGTAAAGAAAAAGGTTCTATAAAGAACCATGAACACGCCTTAAACCATGAAACCCCCTTAAACACCCCTTTGAATGATTAAAGGGTTCTTTGTGTTATGAAATGGTTCTTCAGATTGATGGGGAATGTGCAGTAGATGGTTCTAAATAGGTTTCAAAAAGGGTTCAAAAGGGTCTAAAATAGGACCCAAAAGGTTCTTCTGTTGTTTCCAGCTTGACATCGTAACAGTAGAAGAACCCTTTTGGGTGCTATATCAAACCCCTTTCAAAAAGGTTCTATATAGAAACATCTACAACACGTTCTGAAGAACCTGTTCATACTGCAAAGACAGCTTTAGAACAGCTTTTTAAAACAGCTTATTTTTTGAGGTCGACAATGTTATAATGTCATTTCCACGCACAGCAGTGGCTGTAGCCATATTCATATTTCAACTTATTAACACCCTTGTATTTCAGAGGATCCAGTGACATTCAAATGACAATGTACAAAAGATGTGACTTTTGAGAGTGCCTTTCTTTTTTTTTGCCTGGGGGAAAGAGGCTTGGATCCAGAGTTCCTTATATAGGTACAGTCACGTACAAAAGTTTAGGCACACGCTGGTCAGATGACATGCTTTGTTGATTTTCTATATGAAAACAAGTGATCACACCCTTTACAGAGAACACACTTCTGCACATGTTAATATAGAATTACTGTTTATTTGCTGAATGAAAGCCACTGGGAGAAAAAACCTAAAATGTGGTCTACAAAAGTTATGGCACGTTTAATGTTTTGTTTTTTGTCATATGTTAAGCTCAGCAAATAAATAGAACATGTGCAGTAAAATTGCAATCAGAAGAATGCCATATTTAACTGTGTTCCTAGTAGAGGATGTGGTAACTCATCTTCACATAGAAAACCAACAAAACAAACAAAGAGAGGTTTAAATGCTTCTGCAATCTGGTACAATTCATCATCATCATCATCATCATCATTAACCGCTAGTCCAGATAGGGTCTGGGTAGCAGTTGAGAGAGCAGAGAATCCTAGACGACCCTGTCCCCCACAACTTCCTCCAGCTCATTCCCAGGAACCCCAAGCCGCTCCCAGGCCAACTTGGAGATATGATCCCTCCAGTGGGTCCTAGGACGACCCCAGGGTCTTGTCCTGGTAGGCCGTGCCTGGTAAACCCCCATGGGGAGCCGTCCAGGGGGCTTCCGGATCAGATGCCCGAACCATCTCAGCTGGCTCCTCTCAATGCAGAGGAGTAGCGGCTCTACTCCGAGCTCCTCCCAGATGACCGCGCTCCTTACTCTATCAAATAGAATGTAGTCCGCCACACTCCGAAGAAAGCTCATTTCTGCCGCTTGTATTCGCTATCTTGTTCTTTCGATCATTACCCACAGCTCATGACCATAGGTGAGGGTCGGGATGTAGACCGACTGGTAAGCAAAGAGCTTTGCCTTTTGGCTCAGCTCCCTCTTGACCACTACAGTTCGGTACAGTGACCGCATTACTGCTGCCGCCTGTCCCAGCCTGCGGCCGATCTCACGATCCCTCTTCCCATATTCCACTGTTTACACGTGATGCCTACAATTATGTGTCCTAAACAAATGTGGTGAAGATGTACTCTTTTTTAAGGGTACCACCCCAGTGACAGTTTAATACCTTTTTTCTGAGCGTGTATGTCAAGCCCTACAAATTGCTAACACAAATTCATAGTTCTTCAGCCTGCTGTTTACAAGCAGTCACCTAGGTGGTTAAGTCATGAGCAAGGAATGCCCCATTCGTTGAGACCTGCGCTTGCACTGTAGTCAGAACAATTTATTATTAGAGTTTACTGGTGATTTCAGTTATGTTTTTGGTAATTTGACCTTCAGTTTCAGGATTTTCGGCCGGAAATAACTGCCAGGCGGTGCCGAGTGGACTTTGTTATAGGGCCTTTTTTATTGCTTGGTGCAAGAATCTTGCTTTGTGTTATGCCTAATGATCACAACCTGGTAAAATCATTTTAACGTACAGCCTCTTGTGTCTTATTGCTTTAATCACAAGCACAAAAGATGGCTTATGGCATTTTGAATCATATGTGTTATATCTTACTGTTTGTGACAAAGAGATTCAGCCATGTCTCTCTCAGGCTTGTCACCTGATCTGCAGGAGCAGCACCTTCTGAGGTTCTGAGGTGTCAAATGCATTGCACTTGCTGACTGAACGGATCACGTTGCTTAATGCCTAGGCACCATGTCAAGCAGAAATTTCACCTGCGGGAGGAAAGCCGTAGCAAAGGAATCAGCTCTCTTGTTTATGGAGGGGAATGTGTACACGGCACTTATTTTGATCTAAGGAATCAAATAACCAGAAATGTGTTAGATATAGTGAGAATTTTTACCGAAATTTCCTCTGGGATTACTTTCCTCCATCCTCTGTTTTGACGCCCAGTAAAAATGCTGATCTCTTGGGTTGAGATATAGAGAGACTACTGAATGAATGATGCAAGAATTGCCATATTGTGTTTGTCATACTGGTGACAGGTGCAGAAGGTGAACAGGTGTTTTTGAGCTTAAATGCCCCCAACATGGTTTCCTCCTTCTTTCCCTGTTTTTTTTCCCCAATTTGTTGGGTTTTTGTAGCTTCTAAAGAAATATACAGACCCAACAAGGCCTTCTGTATACTTTGAATGTTCAAAAGAAAACAGAACAAGACAGCACAATTGTTGTTGTACTCAAATATACTCTCATGTACCATTAATAGAGCACATAAACATTCCTAAATGCTATTTATACTTACTTACTACATAATTAAACTGTCAAGATGTAAAATAGAAAAAGTAATTCAGAGTTTGATGTGAAATTCTCAGTTCTAGAGAAACGTACAACGGTGGACATGATAAAGAGAACATATATAATACAACAATCCATCTGGATCTGTTTTACTACTCTGTGCTGGTTTGAATTTTAGGGGTGGTGGTATGTTTCTCTGCATCATCACTTTCTATTTTCCTATTTACTATGTAATGCTAAATACTATTTGTAAATGGCTATTAACTGTTTACTGATGAAGAGTTCCTGTAAACACATAAAAATGCCCATTTCTGATTCACATAAAAGCTTGAGGATGTTATTATCAACCCTTCATATAACAGTATTCCCAGAAAACACAAGAAGAGATGAAAAGCCACTCGGACATGATACAGGCCTTACAGATACACAAAAACCATAGAAATCCACTTTATGAGCAAAAGTATGTGGACACTCAACCGTTGCACCTGTATGAGCTTATTAGTTGTCCCATTCCAAAACATTGGCATTAGTATTAATAATAGGAGTTGTACCTCTTTCTGGCTGTTAGAGCCCCCACTGTTCTGGGAAGGCATCCTAGGGTTTTCAGTGAGGTTGAGGTCAGGGCTCTGTGTTGGCCACTGGATTTCCTCCACACCAAACTCATCAGATCATGTCTTTATGGAGCTCACTTTGTGGAGGGGGGGACACTCATGCTGGAACAGGAAAGGGCCTTCCCCAAACTGTTACTACAAAGTTGGAAACATATAATTGTCACAAATGTCTTTAGATGCTGTAGCATTAACATTAATCTTCACTGGATCTAAGGGCCTGAGCCTAAATGCTGAAAAACATGTCTGTTGTATGTGCTTGATGTAATACACATGTTAGCAATGGGTGTTGCTGATTAATGGGGAGGTGCTTACACATAACTTTTTGGCTATGTAGTGGATGTTCCTAGGAAGGAACTGATCCAGCATTTTTGCTCCTGTTCTGAGTGCTTACCTGATACTCTGTTTTCATAGATAATACAGCCACATGATTTAGATGCTATACATGCTAGTCTGCTAATTAATAGTCCATTAAAATACTTCCATTATAAGCGGAGGCATAACGTGACGTTCTAGATATGTTTTGCTTTGTTTTTGAACAAATAGCCATTTTATAGTGTGATGAATACACTATGATTTAATGTGCCCCTAATGTGCTCATAGTAGCCTGCTTCTTTCTTTTTGTTGTCTGTCTTTTCTTTATGCCGGTGTGGCTGGTTTTCACAATACTTTTGTTTTTAACCAGTCACAAGTGAAAAACATGCTGGGATTGTATTTTGTGCCACGCCATTCACAGTAAGGGACAGAAAGCAGTCTAGAAATTTGTAGCCCCTTGTTAAGTGTGCCAGTGTTTAGTTGAAAGGAGGCTCGTTCAAACACCGTAGAAACACTGGCGCTGCAGACAGTGCAAGTTTTCATTTTTCACTGTTTTACAGTTCAGCTCTGCAGACATTTGCTGAAGATCTTCAGAAAATGTGCCTCATTGTTACAGGTGGTGGATAATGCTTGTTAACGCCATCTTTATGAAAGTGCCGTGAATAGAACACAAGAAAAGATACAAAGGATTGTAAGTGGATCAGGTCTAATATATCCCAGCATTTCTTAAATCTGGTTCTGGAGTCCCATTGTCCACATTTTACTGCTTTCCCTACTTTAAAACACACAATTCAACTCCGTATGTGTGTTAGGAGCAGGACAAAATTTAGGTGAATCTAGTCCCAATTTGTCAATATATAAATGTTCATGAAATGCCATCAGATATGTACACACAAAAACTATCAGATATCTGCACTGGCCTAGAGTTCAGAATATCAGTGCATCCCTACTTAACAGTATATTAAATTATTTGAATTTTATCACATACGATGATCTACCAGTAGTGGGCTGAACCTGTATAATAGTTGACATTTGTCTTCAAATATGAGTTTTGTCATAACCATAAACAGTCATATGACACACGCACACACACACACACACACACACACACACACACACACACACAACAGGTATAACATAAGCTACACTAGCTCGTCATGCATACATGTAGGCCTATGTCTTTGTACTTTTCAGTGCAGAAATCTCACTGCAGTGCTGATTAATGAGAGGGATGTAATTAACTTGGTTCTGCATGGCCATCAGACCTGGACACAGGACAGGCTATAAGCTCAGCCCATTATCTCTGTGTGTGTGTGTGTGTGTGTGTGCGTGTGTGTGTGTGTGTGTGCGTGTGTGTACATGCATGTGTGTGAGTGTGGGGTGGGTTGGGGTGGGGGGGTAGGGTCGCAGAGCCCTTGTGTCAGTCTGTCCTGTCTTTGATACAGTACCTTTCTGCCACACCTCTGAGAGCACACAGCGTGACCACGTGTTCACTTCTCCCTGACAGCACACTTGCAGGGCAGCACTGGGGGCATTTGTGATTCACTGTGCAACCTTATATAGAGTTCTTCTTCAGGACATGCTCACCTGACATCACTTACTTCTTTTTAAACTGAGATCAAGCTGTGGTCTTTTAGCTCATGCATGTTTGTTGTTTGTGTTTCAAAGGCCCTGGACAGCTTGTTCAGATACATGGCAACATGGATTCAATCCAGCAGATATTAAATCTAAATCTGTCTGTCTCCAGCTGGGCTGTGGTTGGATCTTCCAGCAGGACAGTGATCCAAAGCACATCTCAGAATCAACAGCGAAAAAGTTCACTGACTACAGAATCAAGGTTTTGCCCCTGATCTCAAGTACATTTCCACAAGCATAGCCCCCGGAATCTGAAGGATCTGGAGAGGTTCTGTATGGAGGAATGGAATCAGATCCTTTGCCATGTGTTCTCTGGACTCATTAAGCATTATAGAAGAAGACTCAGAGCTGTTATCTTTGCAAAGGGAGACTACACAGTGTATTAAATTAAGGTGTGCTAATAATTGTGGCACACAGATTTGAAAAAAATATTTTTTTTTACTAATGTTTTATTCTTTCAACCGTTATACTTCAAATAAAGCATTTTGTTAATATTTTGATTGAAAGATCAAAAGGAAACACATTAAAGAATGTTATATCTCATATTTCTCCTGTTTACATTGGTGCCAACATTTGTGCAGGGCACTGAATGTAGCCCTAATATGCATGTACTAATGCACATACACACTCAGCATGTAGTGCAGCTGATGGCTCACACGAGCAGCGCCCACCTTTAGTCGGGTTAATGCTGCATCCACCACTGCAGTGGCCGCTGTTTCTCAACCACATCACCATGGCAACTAAATCATTGGCTGCACTAGCATGGAAATGGCGTGGTGGATTGCAGAAGGGTTATGGTTACCATCTGTGTCTGCAGTTTGCTTCATATAAGCTAGCTGTGTTGTGAAGATTGTGCAGCAGGATTGTATTTTAGGATCACTATACTGCTGCTCTCTTCTCTAGCCTCAGGCCCTTTCAGCCTTCAGCAAGCGGCTCCTCGCCAAGTCACCTTGATTTCACCTTGCTCCTCCGCTGGAGCCACGTGGACAGCAATCAGCTCCCTCCAGCTGCCTGAGGTCTAGATGGCGACCAGCTCTGTTCTGTTAAAGCATTGAAATGCTGGATTATCACTAACTCGGCTCCTCTCTTCTTACCGGCAGAGTATGGACCCGTCCAAGACGCAGCTGCCGTCCGTGACTCTGATCGTGGGCTGTGGGGTCTCCTCCCTAACCCTCCTGCTCCTCATCATCATCTACGTCTCCGTGTGGAGGTAAGCAGAAGCTTAGGCTAGGCATTGTGCACGTTTTTACAGGTTTAGCCCTTAGAAGTGGAGAGTTGGGATCGTGTTCAAATTTCAGTTTGAGTTATGCAGTGAATCACATGTAGGTTCAATTTATGTTTTGATTGGGCTTTTCTCAGATTTTCTTCCCGCAAAATGAGATTGTACACACAACCATGACATTTTGTTCAGTTCAGATAGTTTCATAATCTTGTTTATTATTTTAACACAAACGATTAACACCTTTGGTAGGAGTTTGTTGCTTTCTCAGTATTTTCTCTCTCTACAAGCCAGGAATAATTACTGAAGTGACTTCTAAGGGTTAAGCTTTATGCAAGAGGTCCACAAAAGGCTGAATACATTGTAATTAGTGAATTCAGCTACTTTAAGCTGCACTCATTACTGTTCAGTTGTGCACACACAGCTTGTATAATCTCTATAGACAGGGTTCCCACATGTCCTAGAAAACCTGGAGATTCATAGACTGGTGTTCCAGTCTTGGAAAATACAAAAATGTATAAATTATCGTGGGAATATTGAAAAGTTAAGCATATTTTAGCATGTCCAGTTTCAGTGTCCTTTCATACTACTGTAGTTTAGAATGCTGCAGTGTTGCATGTGGACACTGTAAGAATGCGTAGTAGCACCAACACCAGCTTCTTGGAGCGTGACATACAGTTCTGTTATCTGAGTAGAACTTGGGATGAAGTGATGAGTGATCAAGGACTGGTTTGTGAATGTGAGTCAGTATATTGCTCTGGCAGTAAGTCGTTAGGGGTTTTATTGTTGAATTAATGTTAAGGATGTCGGCAGCTGTGTCATTTTAAGATGACTTTTTGTGATCAATAGCTTTCATGTATATAAGTCATGGAAATTGTCCTGGAAAAGTCTTGGAAAATGATTTTCTAAGGTCTTAGGTCATCATGCCCAATGCCAAGCATCAGCTAAAGGGCTGGAACTGTGTCAGATCTTCATGGCAATGCTCCAATATCCAGTTTAGCCCCACTGCAGCACAAGGGGACAAACATCCTGTTAATATCCTTGATTTCAGAAGAAATGTTGAATAAACTGATATCTACCAGCTTTGGCAAATATAATGTATAATACTAAATTAAAACCACACGAACTAGCTTTTATGTTGAGTTTAGGAGCTACTACATATGTCCAGTTATGTGCTGTGACCCATTTTGGTTCAGTTTAACGCACACTTGGCACACACTTAAATATAACTAGCCTATATGTGAACTTGCATGTCGCTGATGCAACCAGGCTCTGCAGTTCACTTGGAAAAAAAGATGCAGAAGGCGAAAGTGATGTACAACTGTTCAGCATATGTTCAACACCAGCAACAATGCTTTGCCAAAGCAACCAAAGGCCTAATAGTAGCAGATCACAGAATGCTGCCATGCCTAAGCTGGATATGACGCTTCCAAACCTGCTTTTTGTCTCTTTAATTCTGTTTAGAAATATGAAAATGCCTGCAGTGTTGAGGCAGCATGTACTACATGGTTATACAGTGCATTGTATAGCAATTGTACATCCCCAATTCCAGTGAAGTTGGGATGTTGTGTAAAACATGAATAAAAACAGAATACAATGATTTGCAAATCCTTTTCAACCTATATTCAATTGAATACACTACAAAGACAAGATATTTAATGTTCAAACGGATAAACTTTATTGTTTTTTGCAAATATTCACTCATTTTGAATTTGATGTCTGCAACACATTCCAAAGAAGTTGGGACAGGGGCAAGAAAAGACTGGGAAAGTTGAGGAATGCTCAAAAAACACTTGTTTGGAACATTCCACAGGTGAACAGGTTAATTGGAAACAGATCAGTGTCATGATTGGGTATAAAGGGAGCATCCCTGAAATGCTCAGTCGTTCACAAGCAAGGATGGGGTGAGGTTCACCACTTTGTGAACAACTGCGTGAGCAAATAGTCCAACAGTTTAAGAACAACGTTTCTCAACGTGCAACTGCAAGGAATTTAGGGATTTCATCATCTACAGTCCATAATATCATCAGAAGATTCAGAGAATCTGGAGAAATCTCTGCAAGTAAGCAGCAAGGCAGAAAACTAACATTGAATGCCCATGACCTTCCATCCCTCAGGCGGCACTGCATTAAAAACCGACATCATTCTGTAATGGATATTACCACATGGGCTCAGGAGCACTTCAGAAAACCACTGTCAGTGAACTCAGTTCGTCGCTCCATCTACAAGTGCAAGTTAAAACTCTGTCATGCAACGTCTTTTTCAGGGACGTCCTGCTTATTTCAGCAAGACAATGCCAAGCCACATTCTGCACGTGTTACAACAGCGTGGCTTCGTAGTAAAAGAGTGCGGGTACTAGACTGGCCTGCCTGCAGTCCAGACCTGTCTCCCATTGAAAGTGTGTGGCGCATTATGAAGCGGAAAATACGACAACGGAGACCCCGGACTGTTGAGCAACTGAAGTTGTACATCAAGCAAGAATGGGAAAGAATTCCACCTACAAAGCTTCAACAATTAGTGTCCTCAGTTCCCAAAGGCTTATTGAGTGTTGTTAAAAGGAAAGGTGATGTAACACAGCGGTAAACATGCCCCTGTCCCAACTTCTTTGGAATGTGTTACAGGCATCAAATTTGAAATGAGTGAATATTTGCAAAAAAAAAGTGTATCCATTTGAACATTAAATATCTTGTCTTTGTAGTTTCAATTGAATGTAGGTTGAAAACGATTTGCAGATCATCGTATTCTGTTTTTATTTATGCTTTACACAACGTCCCAACTTCATTCGAATTGGGATTGTAATAACAGAATTGTCTATGCTATTGTTGCATAGCATTTCAGCTGTACATCTATTGCATCAAAATCAAGCATAGCTTTTTAACAAGACCCATTAGCAAATGAGCAATCTAACAGCTCAGATACAAAGCAGAGAGAATGCTGACCAATCTCAGATTTGAGTGTCCTGTGAGTGAGCTGATGAATCATATGCAGTCACAGTTTGACAAACGTACAAGCATTTTTGTCCAAAAAAAAAAAAAACTGCAAGCCTATCTTGAACTACTTCACACTGACGTGTTCCTCCACTCATGCGTTCTGTCATATGTCAAGTTATATCACTGCATTATTATTGCAGTATTTTGTTTTGTTTATATTCCTGTGAAGGAAAAAAGCTTTGGTGACAGAGTTTTCAGCATATGTCTGGAGTAATTCTGTCAGAAAGTACAGTGGACACCAAAAGTCTGAGACCACTCTGAAAATCTGGATTTTTTTTTCATTTAAACCTGAAAATAACGGGTAAAGTTTTAGAATTGTGCAACGAATTGAAACAAAGAAAAGTTATAACAAGTAAAATGAAGACAAAATCTTCAAGATTCTGCACTGTTTCAAGGTTTCTTTTGAAATGTACACATATTTGTGACCTTGATGTTCAGGCCTGTGTACAAAAAGGTCTTTTTGTAGTTTTATCACTTCCACTGAAGCCCATTTTCAGATGCCTCTGAGGTGTGTTTGATGTACTGGTCAGAGTCTTTTGCGCAAACTCTGGAGTCAAAGTGTATATAAAAGAGTTTTGCGTGCAAAAGGGAATGATACCAAATCATGTGAAATTCTGAAATTCATGTTTCATTTATTTCAGAGGTTCTGCTTTTCACTCAAGTTGTTATGATGATAATGTATATTGGAATGACAAATGTATTGAATTAGAAAAGAATTCGAAGCAGAAGCATTTGTCTGTTGGTCTCAGTCCTTTGGACCCCACAGTATATTGAAATGTTATTGATGGATTTCTTTATAAACACTTAAAATTGAGACCATACAAATTGTCCATTGTGAGCCACAATGAAGCAGAAACAGGCACCAGCCATAGTGATTCTTCATTTCTGCCTGCATTAAGTTTCACACTGCATGACTTTTAACTTCACCCGAAGCAGCACAGTTCGCAAAAAGCTGAGCAATCCATGGCCATTTTTTTCATGAAACAAAAATTCTGTGTGTGTTTTGTGGCATGATGGTCTTAAGAAGTGGCAAAAACATGCGGTGCATGGCTGGGATAAAATACTGCAGTTACTGCAACTAGACTCTGTCCTATAATTTAAACTTAAATATTCTATATCTACAGTTAGGCCAAGAAATATTTGGACAGTGACACAATCTTCATGATCTGGGCTCTGCATGCCACCACATTGGATTTGAAATGAAACAACTGAGATGCAATTGAAGTGTAGACTTTTAGGTTTAATTCAAGGGGTTGCACAAAAATAAGCTATGAAACGTTTAGGAGTTTCATAAGGAGCAACCATTTTTCTACAAAGCCTCCTCATTTCAGGTGCTCAAAAGTAATTGGACATAAATAAAATGTTCATTATTAATACTTTGTTGAGAGTCCTTTTGCAGGCAATGACAGCCTGAAGTCTGGAACTCATGGACATCACCAAATGCTGGGTTTCCTCCTTTGTGATGCTTTGCCAGGCCTTTACTGCAGCTGTCTTCAGTTGTTGCTTGTTTGTGGGTCTTTCTGCCTTAAGTTTTGTCTTAAGTAAGTGAAATACATGGTCGAACGGGTTGAGATCTGGTGATTGACTCAGCCGTTGCAGAATATTCCACTTCTTTGCCTTAAAAAACTCTTGAGTTGTTTTCGCAGTAAGTTTTGGGTCATTGTCCATCTGCACTGTGAAGCCACGTCCAATCAACCTTGCTGCATTTGGTTGAATCTGAGCAGAAAGTATATCCCTGTACAGGTCAGAATTCATCCGGCTGCTTCTGTCTTCCGTCACATCATCAGTAAACACTAGTGACCCAGTGCCATTGGAAGCCATGCATGCCCATGCCATCACACTGCCTCCACCATGCTTTACAGACGATGTGGTGTGCTTTCGATCATGAGCCGTTCTAAGCCTTCTACATACTTTCTTCTTCCCATCATTCTGGTACAGGTTGATCTTAGTTTCATCTGTCCAAAGAATGCTGTTCCAGACGTTCCAGGCTTCTTTAGATGTTTTTTTTGCCGAAGTCTAATGTGGCCTTTCTATTTTTGAGGCTGATTAATGGTTTGCACCTTGTGGCGAAGTCTTCTCTTTATGGTAGACTTAGATACTGATACACCTACTTCCTGGAGAGTTTTCTTAGCTTGGGTGGATGTTGTGAAGGGTTTTTCTTCACCATTGCAAGGATTCTGCAGTCATCCACCACTGTTGTCTTCTGTGGACGTCCAGGCCTTTTTGAGTTCCTGAGCTCACCAGTGCGCTCTTTTTTCCTCAGAATGTACCAAACTGTTGATGTGGCCACTCCTAACATTTCTGCTGTCTCTCTGATGGATTTCTTCTTTTTTCAGCCTAATGATGGTCTGCTTCACTTCCATTGAGAGCTTCTTTGACTGCACGTTGTGGGTTCACAGCAACAGCTTCCAAATGCAAATGCCACACCTGGAATCAATTCCAGACCTTTTACTTGCCTAATTGATGATGGATTAATGAGGGAATAGCCCATGCAGCCCACGAAATAGCTTTTAAGATAATTGTACAATTACCTTTGGACCCTTGAAAAAGAGGCGGCTACATATTAAAGAGCTGTAATTCCTAAACCCTTCCTCCAATTATGATGTGAATACCCTCAAATTAAAGCTGAGAGTCTGAACTCTAAGCTCATGTTGATTATATAACTGTATCTTGAATATGTTTTAGTAAACAGCTAAAATACCTTGTCACTGTCCAAATATTTCTGGGCCTAACTGTAAATGTTGTATTCCTGAATAAATATTTAAGCACCAGAAAAGCCATTGTGCACTTGACTTTATCTTGTTAGAAAGTATATTGTTCATCATTATTTTTGTCATTTCGCTCAATAACATATTGTACACACCTGGTTCAATTTAGGAAGATATTGGTAATTGAGGTTCAGTTTTCCTCAGTGACTGTAACAGCACATCATAATATCAAATGCTTCAGGGAATCTGGAAAAATTTCTACATGGACAAAACCCACTACTGTGGGTGGTTGTCGGTGGTTGGTTAGTGTAGTGGTTCACACCTCTGCCTTCTACACTGTAGACTGGGGTTCAGTCCCCCACCTGGGCAAGCACCCTACACTATACCAATAACTGTCCTTGGGCAAGACTCCTAACACCACCTTCGCCTACCTGTGTAAAACGATCAAATTGTAAGTCACTCTGGATAAGAGCGTCAGCCAAATGCCATAAATGTAAATGTAAATGTACTGAATGCTTGTGACCTTCAACCCTTCAGATGGCATGGCAATAAAAATCATACATGTGTCTGTGATGAGTATCACCACATAGGCTCAGAAATATTATGACAAGTCATTGTCAGTAAACACTCTTCATTTCTGCATTCAAAAATGAAAGACTGTACTGTGCACAGTGGAAGCCGTAAGTCACTGATGTCCAGAAACACTTCCGACTTCTCTGGGCTCGAGCTCATCTGAAATGGACTGTTGCACCGGGGAAATGTATTTTGGGGTCAGGCATGTCTTGTTGATCTGACAAGATTGATGGAAAAATGGCCATTGTGGGGAGGGGGGGTTGCATTACTGGGTAACTTCCATGTGTGTAAAAAGCACCATAGATCTGACAGATACTTACATGTTTTGGGGAAACATATGCTGCCTTTTAGTTGTCATATACTATATTTCAGGGATGTCCATTTTTATTTCAATATGGCAGTGCTAAGCATTCTTCATGCTTTACAACAGTATGGCTGTGTAATCGGAGAGTGTAGGTTTTAGACTGATGTCTCTGTCTTCTATTGAAAACATGCAGCGCTTTACAAGGTCCAAAATGACGGAACCTGTGTGGTTGCACAGCTGAAGACTTGTATATCAGAAGAATGGCAAAAAAGTCTGTTTTCAAAATTGGATTAGTTGGTGTATTTAGTCCCCAAATGATTCAGTGCTGTTAAAAGAAAGCCGATGTAACGCAGTGGTAAACATGCTGCCAATTTTTTGGGACATACTGCAAGTATAGTATTTGGAATGAGCTTATTAAAATAAATAAAAGCAACAGACTTCATAAAGTATATGTTCAAATATCATAGGGAAAGGACATCCCAGAGAAATATGCCATTGTCTACAAAAAATAGATTTGCTTAACCATCCAAATGGTTTTAATTGAGGAAAAAAATATGTAAATACACATGACTGTGATACATACCAAAAACGTCAGAAATATTAATAATACCATCATTTAAATCTGTAGCCAGGGCACCCGCTAACAGGCTCTATTATGGTACATTAGCCAGTCCTGTATATTTAGGTTTATGTATGTATACACTAGTATCTGATCAGTATTCGGTATCAGACAAGTTCAGATATCAGAAATTGCTTTCGGAGATAAGTTGGATGAGTGTGTCCCTACCATCTGACAAACCTGTACATTATATCTGGTCTGATTGAGAATGTATCAGGTGTCATTTCTGAGCTCATGCTATATTGCTAGCTGATCGAGTGTTTGCAGAGGCAGCAGGTTTCGTTAAGAGGAGTATCTCCTTCCTTCTGCAGGTACATCCGCTCCGAACGCTCTGTCATCCTCATCAACTTCTGTCTGTCCATCATCTCCTCTAATGCTCTCATCCTCATCGGACAGACTCAGACACGCAACAAGGTGAGAACAGTCCACACTTGTTTATACAGACACCTCCGTCTCTGAAGCACTTTATACGTCTGCTTCATAACCTTGTCCTTATCTGTGCTCTTCTACTCTCTCACTATCACTTCCATTCTCTCTCTCTCAGGTTTTGTGCACTCTCGTGGCAGCTTTTCTGCACTTCTTCTTTCTCTCCTCCTTCTGTTGGGTTCTGACAGAGGCCTGGCAATCCTATATGGCTGTGACGGGCCGTTTGAGAAACCGCATCATACGCAAGCGCTTTCTCTGCCTGGGCTGGGGTAAGATCATCTGTCTGTCTCTCTGTCTGCCTTTGTTCAGTGCTTTCTCAGTGCCTCCTTAACTCGTACAACCTGTTTCTCATGCACAGATTGCACATTCAACATGTTTCAACCTTTAGAGGTTATTATAGTCATTTTTCTATACTATTTAAATGTGATTACATAAATACATTGTTACTAATTTAGTTATTTACTAGGGTTAAATTATTTAATCTTTTATGCATCATGAATCTCCTGTGAATGGTTCTGAGTCAATTCACAGAATGTTATAATCAGATTTTCACTTAGATTCTTTGTTTCCACTGCAATTAAGCACAGCCCTGCGTGATGGAGGCAAGAAATGCAGAATTTCGCTAATGCATGTTTGCTGTAGATAGGTCACAGTTTTTGTGTCTGAGATAAAAGGCCCATTGTAAACATTAGCCTGTATAAGAAAACAGCAACCATCATTGCACATTACTAATAGAGCATGAATATTTATTATAGTTTTAGAATTTACTGAAGGATTAACTTCAAAACCGCCACATATAAAGTAGTTACAGACTTTAATGTGTATGCAGAGCACAGGCTACATTCAAATTCATATAAAATAACACTAATTATTAATGACATGTGCAGGAAATAAAAAAATGTCAAGAGGGATTGAGAATAGAGGTGCACCGATTATTCGACTTAGTCGACTAAAATTGAAAAATTAGTACTCGATTTAATACTCGATTAGTTGGTGATGTCATTATGCATCTTTCTCGTGCTCACTAGTTATGTTTTGACATCACCACTTACTCGAGAGTTAACAACAGTGCGATGGCAGCCTTAAAATCCTCATAAGTGTGGATTAATTAAGAAAGGTTTGAAATTAGTTTTAAATTTTGTTTGATTGTTTATTTTTAAATTAAAGATGCTGGGCTTTTATTCTTTTGTCTTTTGTGTTAGTAATAATAACAACAGTGAATTATTGAATAAGTTTTTCATTTTTTTGTCTTCATTGTTAGTTAGCAAATGCATAAAACAACCTCAAGCTAAATTTAAAAGCTAATAGCTACGTAAATCATTTTGTAATGTAATGATAATCCGAATAATCGATTATTTGTTTCAGTAATCGATAGATTATTCGACTATCAAATTAGACGCTTGTTGCAGCCGTAATTAAGAATCATTTGAGAGAATCAATTGAGAATCACATCTCGGCACCCTGAATAAAAATGGAATCAAATCATGAGGCACCTAGAGATTCCCACCAGTATTAATTACATTACAAATTAAATTACATTTACAGTTAATTCACATTCTGTAGCAACAGCTTTGAATCTGCGCTTCCACAAGTTTTGTTGTCAAAAAATGACAAAAATGTTAAGAATGTGTTTTTTTCTTTCCTCAAAACAAGACAGAACATGCAAACAAATCCACACTTTTTGCATAATTCATATGCAGTGAGAGCATGCTTTTGTTAAAATAAAATAAAATAAAAATAAAGGACATACGGTTCTAGAAAAAAAAGTAATTGGTACAGAATGATTACATTATGAGGAACCTTTAAATGTGTCCCTCGATTGGCTGGTTAAAGAAAGGCCCATCAAGTGAAAGGTTCTTTAGGAATCCCAAAGTGATTCTTCCATGCCATCACAAAAATGTGAGCATCATCTTGCACGACTGACCTCTCATTATGCTTCCTGTCTGTTCTGTCCTAAAGGCCTACCTGCTCTTGTTGTGGCCATCTCTGTTGGGTTTACCAAAGCAAAGGGATACGGTACAGTTAACTAGTAAGTTTGCTTTTCTCTTAGCCTCGCTTTACATTCTGTCCACTTCACACACTTTTCCCCGTCTCATGGGGTTACAGGATTCAGTACTTCACAAACAAACAGCGCTGCCTCTTTGCTGAATATCGTACATCTTCTGGATGAAATTACCTTTCTCAGTCTGCCCTTTTCTTTTCCCCCTCCAACCCTGTCTCCCTCACTCTTCTCACCTTTGTCCTCCTCTCTCTCTTTCTCTGTCTTTCCCCTTTTTCTCTCTGTGCCCTGCTAGCTGCTGGCTGTCTCTGGAAGGAGGGCTGTTGTACGCGTTTGTGGGACCAGCTGCAGCCGTAGTTTTGGTACTTTCTCTTTCTCCGCTTTTCTCTAGCAGAGGGCAGCACCCTCATTCATCCAGATATGGTGCTAAACAAGGCACAGCAGCGCAAATGTAGATCAGAGAAGACGTGCTTGGTGTCTGAAATTTGCTTCCTCAGTTTTGTACTGCAGCTCCAAGGCTACACTCTCAGCCTGAAGGGTACGTCTTCAGTATCTTTAGTTACACTCTTAAAAAAAATGGTGCTTCAAGGGTGATTTTTTTTTTTAGTGAAGAAAATGGTTTCTATATAGAACCATGAACTTTTAAAGAATGCTTTGCGTGATAGAAGAGTTTTGTGATGATTTTATATAGAACATTTTTCAAAATGGTTCTATACAGCACCCAAAAGGTTCTTCTATTATTACAGTATCTAGATTGTAACAATAAAAAAATCCTTTTGGGTGCTATATAGAATCGTCTACAGCACATTCATGCACATATTCCATCAATCCAAATTTCCAGCCATTTTCTTTACTAAAGAACCCTTGAAGCCCAAACTTTTTAGAGGGGGAGTATAATTGTACTGTATTCCGCTGTAATTGTATTTTTGAAGTTGCAGTGACTCCATACACCCTGTTTTGACTCTTTTTGATGTTTTTTACATATTCATCTGTCTTAAAACATTAGGGCATGAAAAGGTACAGATATATACTTTTCCTCTCGGGGAAAAAACTTATTAAAGGCACATAGTTGGACCTTTGTCGGTGCTTTGAGGTTACATTTACATTGTTTTTAACTTGATGAATAGAAATGTACCTGTGCAGTACCCTTGTTTCTGACAGTGTAATCTAGTTAATAATTAATGGAAGTTTATTCATACGTGTATAAACGGCATGTTTAAGTGATCACGCAATTGCCTCAGCCTGCTCGGAGTTGGTAAGTAAATCTCAAGTAGGCTTGCTTATGTGGTTTCTGACAATGTATGATATACATCTTATATGGTATATATATATCTTCTATGGTGAAAAGTGTCAACGAAATGCAAGTTTCAAGGTGGCTGCTACTTCAGTATATGACTAGTTTTCTTTTGTATCAGTCGTACTGAATCAAAGTTGGCCCCACATTCCTGTCTGACTCTACACGAAAGAAAACTTGCCAGTGCAGACTGACATTCAGCAGCATTCAGTACAGCAATGTGACAATAGTGTTTATTTTTCATTTTAAAGAGTGCAATGTCATAGATTATTTCAAACTTCAATTAAAATATTTTAAGGTTCGCGTAAACACTCTCAGGAATAAAGGTCTGAAACTGTCACTGGGGTGGGGTGGGTTGATCAGGAAACATAACTGAACCGTAATCCATTGAAATTGTATTTTATAAGTTGTATTGACTCCACACTCCCTGTCTCGTCTCAAGGCTTCTTATTTTATTGTTCTGTTTTCAAAGTTTAGGTTATGAAAAATTACAAAATACGTACTTTTCCACTGGGAAAAAACATATTTACGGTACACAACTGGATCTTAAAGCCACTGTTGTCGCATCGAGGGAACATTTACATTGTTTTTACCTCGATCAATGAAAAATATACCTGCACAGAACCTTTATTTCTCACAGTGAAGGAGGTAACGCCTGAAATTTACCCACATGCCTACATGCCTGAAAGACTGGTATCTTGATGTGAAGGAGCTCAAGCAGGTCACATTTACTTCAGTCTGACAATTACCAGCTAGTTTGATAAAAGTGTTATCAAGAAATACGCCTATTACTGTTATTTTATTTTAACTTGTATTGCTTTGTATTTTAGTTTGAAATCACTGACCTGTGATATTTGATATGGCTAGATACCTTAATGGGGTAAGCTGTACTTCATTATAAAAATTGTAAAAAAAAAAATAAATAAATAAAAAATTACATGCCATTTTAACCCAAATGTGCCAACATGCTGTTTAACTGGTTTTATTTTTAAAAAATGCCTCGGATAAAACAATGCAAAGCAGAATTTAGTTGAGCAGAGTTTAGTTTAGATGGACCAACGAAACGTTTTACATCATTTCAATCCTAAAAAGTACTTTAAATCAACTCCTGTTTTCTTTTTAACAGTGCATTGACTTTTTCCCTCAGTCATATGTAATCAAAATATATCTAGTACATTTTTCTTTTGTTGGTAATGCAAGTGTATTATTACTGGTTTACTTAAATAAAGACTACATTCAGTTATTCTGTTTGGAATTTCTTTTTGTTGTGGTATCGAATCAGGTATCAAGACTTATATATATATATATATATATATATATATATATATATAATTGCACTTGTATTGGCACTGGCAACCAATATTGTGGTATCGTGACTTAACTACTGTATCTACTGCTGTTTTTAGCTATGCTGGATGTATTTTTGTAGGTAACGGTATGTCATACAGTGTAAGAAACCACATAAGCAAGACAGTTTGAGACTTGACAACGTTTGACACAAGGCTGTGATTATTTATGCAGCTTAAACAGTGCTAATGGTGGCTGTGAATCATTGCTTGTTAGCACTATTAACGTCATAACTCCAGTACAAAACTGAAGAAGTAAAATTCAGACACCAATCATGTTTTGGCTGTCCGAGTCTGTTTGCAGTAAGCTGTGTAAATTTGTTCTTTGGCCAAGTCATCTCTTTAAATACTTCTCATTGCAGCTCGTTCAGAAGTCTTTAAGACAGTGAAATAAGCTTTTACAGGCCGCAGACATGATATATCCTTTAAACCATGTGTGCTTAGCTACAATTGGCCCGCGTATCAGCTAAAGCCCTGCAGTGCAATCTCTGGTGGCAAACATGTGTTTGGATTTTGACATCTGTTTAAACAGAGAAGCTTTGGTCATGGGCTTTGGCTGCGGTAATCCTCTCACGAAGGCCCTGCAGAGTAATCAGAGTAGATCTCGGCTCTGCACGCTAATGTTTTACGCCGGGAATTGTATTTTATTTTATTTTTTGGTCAGCAAGACTTGCTGGACAGTGTTGTACAGTGTGTGCTTGTCCATTCACCTGTGTGTTCTCTCTTCTGCAGGTTAACATGGTTATCGGCATTCTGGTTTTTAACAAACTGGTGTCCAAAGACGGCATTACTGATATGAAACTGAAGGAGAGGGCAGGGTATGCCTCATATCATACATCCATCTCACTGGTGTAACCAAGCCTGTAGCATAAAGGCTCAGGGGCCAGGCCTTTCTTTCTCTCCCCCAAAATAGACTACATGCAAGGAAAGTGGATTAGTAACTGATCAAGCCTAAGAGTCAAACAGCAGCAGCGGGAGGGACGGAGATCGACAAAGTGAAGTGTGGCGATAGAGTGAGAGCGAGACGGCGAGTGACAGGAAAGAGAGAAAAGTAAAAAGGTCAAAGCAAAAAAAAAAAAAAAAAACACGTCATTTGTTCCAGCAAGGTTATGAGAATAATGATTTGAAATGGTTTCTGGTAGACAGAAAATAACAAGCAGGAAAGATGAGCGGTAGATTCAGGGGAGAGATCAGAGAGGACTGGCTGTTGGTCCTGTTCAAAGCAAGATGGCACACCTTCACATGTCGCGTTACATTTCTTTTACTGTTTGTTTTTTAATCTACCATGTGTGGCTTATGTACATGTGTTCTCAGCGCCTCCTCTATTTTCAGGTGTTGCTATGTTACAGTATATGATATAAATTTGCATATGTCCATATCTGTATTTTCTTCATGGGAAATGTTTCTTTAAAGGAAAGCAGTGAAGCCCAGCAAAGGCAATAAATTAAAGCAATTGTCATATTTCGTATTGCATGTGTACAGGACCAGTCAAAAGTTTGGACACACCTACACGCAAAAGTGTTTTCCTTATTTTTATTATTTCCCAGATTTTAGAATAACAGCGGAGATGTTAGCTGCCTTCCAGACAGAGACAGAGTGGGTCCTCGGTGGAATGGCGTCAAGCTTGTAGCAATAGAAGATCCCTTTTTGGTGCTATATAGAGCCATTATCAAAAAAAAAGATTCTGTGTAGAACCATATACACCATCAATCTGAAGAACAGTTTCAAAATAAAAAGAACTGTTAGTGCCATTTACACAGAACCGTTCCCTTTACTAAAAAACCCTTGAAGAACCATCTTTTGTAAGAGTATGTGAGTTTTGTCATAACCTCTGTACCGGTATGATGTAAATAAGCACAGGTAACACAACATGCAAACAGTGCAAAACATGCTATGGTTATCCCGTTTGGCTGAACAACTGCGTCAGGGATGTTTCAGCCGAGTTTTAGTAAAAAATAAATAGAAAAAAAATTGACAGATTAAAGAATAAACAAAGAAATCTCACACTAGTTTATTGTTAAGTGAGTGGACAATGGACATGTGTAAGACACAGCATGGGCACAAACAAGGACACCAAGTCAGCTTGCCACACTTCCCAGCCGCTCATTCGTTCAGCTGCATCAGAGGACACTGTGGTCTCAAAATGTGATTCTCACTAGAAAGAAAAAAAAAAAATATGGTGTACAGGGGCATACAGCAAAACTGTGTTAGTTAAAAGATGTGAATTTAGATCAGAACGTCTTTAAGATTATGAAGAATGCACATTCAGATAGGTGTGTCCAAACATTTGACTTTGACTGTGTTTAGGGCCAGTAGCTGTTTTATGTGTATTAAATTGAAATCATGGGCTTTAAATGGTGCCTTATCTGACATATGAAGTGAGAGCAGTGATTGCAGCACTAAATATAGAGCTCTTTGGATTAGTAATACTTTCCCTACCTTATGATTTTACAACCGTGATAGTTCCTCTATTGTGGATCATTAATATCATAGAGAAATAACCAGGTGCTGCCACAGCGATTTCTGTTCCACTAAAATATAGTACCTCACATTGTTCTAGACTGTCCGATATAATGCCAGGGTGGTGTGTTTGACCCACTTTTGACCTCACACTCCGACTGAGTGTTTCCTTTTCTGGGCACTTGCTCTCCTTTGCCTGCAGGCTGCCGTGACCCTCACTGCCGTTGTTTCTGCATCCAACAGCTTCATTATTATTTTCTTTTCTCCTTCTCATCTCTTTCAAATTCCTTCTCTGTCAGGAGAACAGTGTGTCTGCCTGTGCGATGATCTCTGACGGACTGTGTTTGTTTTGTTTTGTTTTCTTTATTTTCCTCTTTTTTTATTTATGTTTTGTTTTGTTTTCGTGTGTCGGAGTTAACCACAGCATCCCCCTCGCTCCCACTCAGGGCTGTCCTCTCGGCTTGTAGGCTCGTCCAGGCCAAACCCGACATTTTGCAAATATCTCAATAACTGGACCGGAGTCGCCCCTGTTCATGCTGTTTAGAGTGGCTCTCAGGCTTTTCCTACAGTCCACTTTACAGATTAAGTGGCTCTCGAGGCTTTGATTTAATTATTCAGAACTTAACTATGTCGAATTGAAGAATGCAAATTAGCCCGGATATGAGACCAGGAGGAACATTAGGTTCAAATTTCTGTGTAGATTAAATTTGTGTGATTTGTGCGTGTGTGTGTGTGTGTGTGTGTGTGCGTGTGCGTGTGCGTGTGTGTGTGTTTGGAAGTGAGCAGGTTCAGCGTCTCTTCACTGTCCCTGCCTAGCTCTTATTCTCGAGGTTCATACACCTAACATGCTTAATTAAAGTGTGTCTTATTAAGCACAGTGCTGCATCTGCACTTGGCAAGCTTGCTAACACCTCAGAGATGCAGGCGACAGAGAAAAATAAACAAAGACCAAATTAATGAAGAAACTCCCGTATGGAGTTAGGCAGTGTCACCAGTAGCAGTAAGTAATCCATCCATGTCCACTAAAGTTCGCATATGAGTGCAGTGAACATATATAATATATATTTATATTATATATATATATATATATATATATATATAAGGGAATTCCACAGATTTTTCAGAATTTCTGCATAATTCAGTTGTTAACAAAGTCGTTATCACACCAGAATATTCTAATGTGAAATGGTTAACTGTAGATAGACTTACTGACTAAGACCTCTTTACACTGCTGGTAATAAAAAAACAAAAATGTTTGAAGTTTCAGTAACTTATTGCCATATCAGTCGGTACCACACAAAACAAATACAATCTCAATAAAAATACCGAACATTAAAATAAATGAAAATAAACAATGTAATGATTGTGGAGTGGAGTTTGAAAGTCTGATAGCAGAAGGGTAGATCTACTAAACCGAGATGTTCTACATAAAATGCTTTGAAACCCTTTGCCAGAAAGTGTCTTTATGAAGCTGCATTTTAGAAACCAAGCTTTGAAACCAAGCTGTCAGCTACCACCGCCATGCTTTCATCCAGTCAACTTTCATGGCAAATCAGCAGTTTGACGAATCTGATTCACTTGTATCACAGTATATATGATACATCATTGCCTCTTCCTTCCAAACAGTAAAAGAAAGCAGCACACAGTGCTCTGCTGTCTGCATGTTTCAGTTTTGTGATTATAGGAAGAGCAGTATGGTCCATACAGAGATGCTCTGATTTGCCCCCTTGAGTACTGAGTGGTTTAACTGCCACAGGAGCGTAAGAATGTGCGTCGTGTTGTTACAGAAAGGTTTGTAATCCGTTTGGTAATCCGTTTGGCTAGGCCTTCTCACTTGAGTGAGTGTTTTTGGCCTGAACGCTTTAGATATGTGGTCTGGTTCCTATCACCACTGCTGTGAACACTTCTGACTTGGTCAGTTTCTTTAGAATGGACTATTTCCTGTCAAACCACTTTAAACGACGTTGGTTACATATGAACAATTTATTTGTTCAGAAATTCTGAAGAAATGGAGCTACTGCTACTAAGCCGAGATGTTCTTTTAAATTTTTGATGATTTCTTTTCCGTCCTTCTGCTCTATATAGAAGCAACAGATGGAAGTTTGCATCCAATGATTTTGGAGGCAGTATGCACCACTTTCTCTAACTACTCTCTCTCATATGTGGTTGTACCACCATACCATGGAGAATATGGTGAATGTCAACACACTTTCCACAACAGCTCTATAAAAACATATCATACAGTCTCTAGTGCAGCTAATTATTTATATCCAACAGGTAGATTTGCTTCACTCACAAGTCAATGTGGCTGGTTACCTCACATAACCTATATAAAATCAGCTCAGGTTGATGCTTTTGGTGTTAAGACCAAAAATAGAGCTCTGCATTCAAGAGGAAGCAGCCAAAGGAAAACCTGATGCAGCATGAACACAGATGTAATTTAGCAAAACTAATCTAAGTATTGTTCTAATATAGACCGATAATTAGTCCAATCTGTCTTTGTGGACTCATTAATGAAATAGCAGTAGATTCAGAGTCAGAGTGAAGGAATAATATATATATAATTCTATTAAATGTAAATTTACTTGATGTAATTGAGCACTAAATCTTTTATTAAACGCTATATATTCATAATGATATTAGAAGCAATCATTATTATTACCAGTATATTATTGATGATATCATTTTGTATCATGGTTATTATTTTTATTATTATTATTATTATTAGTAGTAGTAGTAGTAGTAGTAATAGCAGGAGTAGTAGTGGTTTGTGGTGGCAGAAAAATTATTGATAAACATTGTCCCAGTAAGTATACATGGCATACAGTTACAATTCATACAAAAATATGTGATACTTCTTTAGACCTCACCTGGCTAATTTGAATTTGAGATTCTTGGTATCTCAGATGGTTTATATAGGCAGAAATCTTGAAAAGTCTGTGGAATTCCCTGTTAAAACTTTACAAATGCTAATGCTTTAGGCTACTACGACCAACAGAATGGTGATTTTTTTTTAAGTTAGTTGTATTGAAAGTCTCTAGTGTTCCAGCCTGAACTTTTGTTGCAAACTGCAGTTTTGTTCTCCACTGAAAAACATACACACAGCTGACATTTTCACTCCACAGCATCAGAGTGTGATACAAGCAAAAATGAGGTGGTTAACGGTTGTAAGTACAAGCCGTTATTTCAATATCAACCCAATAACATTTCAATATCAACCCAATACATTTTCCCATTTATCAGCAAACAATGTACCTTTCACTGATATATGGTGGAGCTGTACAGCTTAGACTGTATTTGTGTTGTAATAATAATTCTACCTGTAGACTGAATCTCTCCAGTAGCCGCATTTGGCCTAATGAAGACCATCGGGGGGCCATAAGGCAGGAGAATTAGTGCTGGGGAAGCCAGACATAAGCCTTGGAAGGAGCTGTGGAAACGCAGTTAGCTCAGAACTGCTCGCACTGACCTCAGACAGATCCAGGAGAGAGGGCGTGTTCACTGTCTGACTGAACCATAATAGCAATCCGTTTCCGTTCTGGACAGGATGACATCAAGCCAGAAAGGGTTTTTATGTGTCTGTGCTGAAGTTACTCAACAGTGTACTACTACAGTCCTGAAGCCCCTCCGGCTTCTACCATAAAGGCTAGCGAAATGACCTTGTAATTCAAAAAAACACTGATTGCTTTTTAATATCACTGCCTGCAGCCAGCTTTTATTGGTTGTACTGGCCTTTAGCGTGGAATTGAATTTCTGATATTATGTGGGTTTTAATCTACATGTCTGCCAGCTGCAGGATCGATTCGCCAGCCAAGAGGCCGGCTGTGCCGAGCTGATGACTTTAATTGTTATTTTGAGAGCAGCCATTTTGTGTCAGTGGACAGTTGCATGTCGCTTATTAATTTCTGGGGCAGTTTCTAGCGTGTGAATGTGCTCTGCATGTCACAGCTGAACAGCATTGGTCCTAGGAGAAATTATGCTTCAGGTGCATTTCAGATTAATTATTTGGTTTAAGCTTTTGGTCATAACGTTGTATTGTTCTAGAGATGAGTAACAAATGGGAACTGGTTCAGTGTCCCCATGTTACAGATAACGTCCTGCGCAGCCCTGGAATTAAAGAGGGAATTCTTTTTAATGCCATTTGAAATGTTTTTTTTGTAGAGAAACTTGCAGATTTAACAGTAGTGGTGATAGGAACCAGGAGTCACCATGTCTACAACAAAGATAGAGCCGTTTCATTCAGTGTACTTCGGATTTCTTATACATAATATTGATAATGGTAAAATAGTGGTAAATCTGAAAAATATAAGTTGTCTTTGGGTACCTCAGCACTATGAATGAATGTGAAAAAATAGGTTTCAGGCCAAACCTTGCTATCATCAAACAATATCTCAGACATCAGGTGATGTGTTTTCTAACCATTTGGTGTAAAAACTTTCTTTTAGGCAGGATGCGTCATGCAAGCTGTGTAAACAAGCTTATGCGCCTTGCTGCATTCTAAGATGTGTAATGATGCACTTCATAAAGTAACGCAAGCATAAGCAGCATTTTCAGTGTTGCAGCTTTAGAAACCAAGCTGTCTTCTACCACCGCCGTGCTTTCATCCAGTCAACTTTCATGGCAAATCAGCAGTTTGACGAATCTGATTCACTTGTATCATCATATACACTTACTGGCCACTTTATTAGCTACAGTTCAATTGCTTGTTAACACAAATAGCTAATCAGCCAATCACATGGCTGCAGCTCAATGCATTTAGGCATGTAGAACTGAGCATCAGAATGGGGGAAGAAAGGTGATTTCAGTGACTTTGAACGTGGCGTGGTTGTTGGTGCCAGACGGGCTGGTCTAAGTATCTCAGAAACTGCTGATCTACTGGGATTTTCACTCACAACCATCTCTAGGGTTTTACAGAGAACGGTCCGGAAAAGAGAAAATATCCAGTGAGCGGCAGTTGTGTGGATGAAAATGCCTTGTTGATTTGAGAGGTCAGAGGAGAATGGGCAGACTGGTTCCAGATGATAGAAAGGCAACAGTAACTCAAATAACCAACCAAAATCTCTGAGGAACGTTTCCAGCACCTTGTTGAAAGTATGCAATGAAGAAGGCAGTTCTGAAGGCAAAAGGGGGTACCTAATAAAAGGTGTACCTAATAAAGTGGCCGGTGAGTGTGTATGATACATCATTGCCTCTTCCTTCCAAACAGTAAAAGAAAGCAGCACACAGTGCTCTGCTGTCTGCATGTTTCAGTTTTGTGACTATAGGAAGAGCAGTATGGTCCATACAGAGATGCTCTGATTTGCCCCCTTGAGTACTGAGTGGTTTAACTGCCACAGGAGCATAAGAATGTGCGTCGTGTTGTTACAGAAAGGTTTGTAATCTGTTTGGTAATCCGTTTGGCTAGGCCTTCTCACTTGAGTGAGTGTTTTTGGCCTGAACGCTTTAGACATGTGGTCTGGTTCCTATCACCACTGCTGTGAACACTTCTAACTTTTTCTTTAGAATGGACTATTTCCTGTCAAACCACTTTAAACGACGTTGGTTACATATGAACAATTTATTTGTTCAGAAATTCTGAAAAATTAGAGTTCTGTTTTAAAGACTTTGTAATACAGAGTCTGAAATTACACATAGGCGTATACTTTATATACTTGCACGCACACCTCATGGCTCTATTAGTGTTATGCTCCAGTGAATAATCTGTGTTGCTACAGCCTGTATGCGTATAGCATTGTTCTAGCATGGCTATAGGCGTGTATGAGTGCGAGTTATTGTGATCAGGTTGGGCGTTTCCGTGTCTCTCCCCAGGGGAGGATGTTCACACACAACTCAAAGCAAACACGACTGCAGATGGCGTAGTAATATAGTAATATAAACCATGTAGGCTTTAATATGGCCAACACCAAAAAACGTAAATCTAGTCTCACACTCGTCTAATCAACAAAGGCACATTGAGTTATGAGCCGGACTGATTGTTTACAGCGGTAATATCTTCTATCGCTGTCCATCCCCCCGTCCCACTTCTTGAATCAGGCCAATTAAGAGCTGAAGAGAAAGTGACAGTGCTGTATGCCCACAGCCCTGACAGAGAGCTGGAAAGGGGATTCTGTGGCCTCGAGTTCTGTATGTGTGAGTGCGTTTGTATGTATGTATGTTAGTGTATGTGTGTATTTTCAGTGTGTTGATTTGACTTTGCAGTCAGATGACAGTGCCACTGTACAATATGACGCTCAAATGTGCCAAGTGCGGAGTTATCTCGTCGGCTGACCTTTCCACCACAGCTACCAGTAACGCCATGTTAGTCCTGCTAATTATTTACCAACTCTTTTACTGCTCGACCTTCAGCTTTCTCTTTTCCTTTTCCTGCTTATTTCTTACCTCACTCCTTTTTTTTCCCCTCCAATTTTCTCCCTATTCATTTCCCTCCCCCTCCCCTTTGGTTCTTCCTATCAAGGGAACTTAGTGACGAACACTGTCTCATGTTAGGTGAAGCCCTTAGATGATGTAAGAGGCCATAAATGATAGTGATGCACAGATCCGATACACTGGACTAGCACCCACACTGACCTTATTAAACAGGACGGGTGACGGCCAGATATTCAGTACTGTTTCTTAAACACGTTCGCTTAACAATGCAAGGGTGTCATTTCAAAACATGATACAAATTTGTTCTCACTTTATGTTTCTATGAAAGGAACCGCACATGCAGCTAATCATTATAAGTGATCATAATCATAACAGGCAAATGGTTTAAGGAGATTCTTTATTTAAATGTGCTACGTGTCACAATAAAAGGCTCAGAATAAAAGCCCCGTGCAGGAGAGCTGGGCAAACTTGTTTAAGGAGATAAAAAAACTGTTGCTTTGCCGATGTGAAATGCGCCCAGTATTTCTTTACAAAATTCTGCAGCTTGTCAAAATAAAAGTCTGAGAATAAAAGCTCTGTGCTCATTTAACATTTCCTGTAGGCTATTTTTGGTGATTTTGAGATAATAAGATGACTATTAAAATTTCTATGGTGATCAGTTAGACTTAAATAAATAATAAATAGACATAAATAAATTAAGTAGAAGAATGAATTGTAACAGCATGTTGAATGAGCTTTACAGATATTAAATTACAGAAGGAAAAAAGTCAGATTGGTACTCTGTCAGTTGGTATCCCAATTTGAGGTATCTGAATCAGAATTAAGAGAGAAAAGTTGGATCTGTGCATTCCTATGAGTGAAAATGATTTTGTGTGTGTGTGTGTGTGTGCTCGTGTGCGTGTGTGTGTGAGAGAGAGCGAGAGAGAGAGGCTCTCTGCTTTAGCTCCTCTTGGCAAGTATGTATATGTGACAGGCAGAAGTGCTTTGAGAGAGGTCATTGTTTATCATCAGATGAGGTTGAGTGGCAGTGTTGTTAACCCAGAGTGAGAGGCCTCATACAGAGAAGGCTTAATATTACAAATTAATGTAAATTGATGATAAGAATGTGGGCTGGCCACTTGGTAACATTTACATAATTATATCCTGTATTTCTTTGTGTGCAAGAGTCAACACTGAGAGGTAGAAAGGGGGGGGGTTAAAGTGGTGGTTGATGCACCTGCCATCTACAGTACTGTGCAAAAGTCAGAGACCACCCTCAATTCATTTCATTTCATTTCCAGTCAAAACAACCATTATGTACAAATTATTCATACAGTTTATTCATTTTCAAGAATGAATAAGGAAATCAGAAGAAAAAAAAACATATTTAACTGAAAGTTACACAGAAGCCTCAACAAATGTATATGTACATGTTTCAGTATTTAGTGTGTCCACTCTTTGCTTAATACAGCTTCCTTTTTTTTTTTTTGCTTGCATCCAGTTTTTCTAAGAAATCTGCAGGGATATTTTTCCACACGTCCAAAGTTCAGTCTTGGAAGTTGCATTTTCTGCTTCTCATGATTCAACAATCCCGAACACATTCAGTGGTGTTGAGGTCTGGACTCTGGGGTGGTCAGTCTGTTATTCAGAGAACACTAGCAGCTCCTTTGTTAAAACTGCAAGTTTTCTTTTCTGTCTGTTTCCTTTTCTCAGTAACGGCTTCTTGACAGCTGCTCATCCTTTCAGACTCATGGTGTTGAGTCGTCTTCTCACAGTGGAAGGATGGACAGAAACACCTGGATTTTTTTTCAGACCTGAAGCAAAAGTGGAGCTTGTTTTTTCTCCTCTCTCTCAAAGATGAAAGCTTTACATGCTGTTTACTTGATGCTAATTTGACAGTGGTGGTGGTCTACCACAAATTGCATGGGTGTTAGGGGTCTTATTTTCTCTGTATCTTTTAAGCATTTTTTGAACGGTTGTTATATCTCATCTCAGAAATATCTACTAAAAAATGAATAACTTGTACTCAGTGGCTGTTTTGACTGGAAATTAAATAAGTGAAGGGTGGTCTCTCACTTTTTCACTGAGCTGCATAGTCATACAGTTAATATTTGTATTCATATTTGTATGTAAATCACAGTAACTAAGAGTCAGACCTCAGCACTGACGATAGAAAAGGCAGTGCTGCTGCTCTGTGTATATGTGTGTGTGTGCATGCATACAAGATGTAGATGATGAAGGTCTACATTTATAGTACACCTCTGGGCTTTTCATGCGTGTTGCATCTTCCCCTCAGACAACTTGACATCAGGTGACATTGAGTGTAGTTTTGTTTACAGAAGTGCAGGTCCTAGGATGAGGACACGGATTTGTGTACAATTACAAGCAGCCCCCCCACAGTAATTACCACCATTTGTGTCTGTGGGACAGCCATATATTTCTTTTGACTGAACAGCAGAGAAATGACTGACTTAAGCCAAGGCAAAGTTAGACTGCCTGTCAAAAGTATCAAGAATATAAAGCCCATTTCTTATCTTTCATATCTTTTGTAATAAAGATAGATAGATTTAAGATTTATTATCTTTTGTATTAATAATAATAGTAATACTATTTTACTGCATAAAAGTCAGAGACCACCCTTTCATTTGTTTCCAGTCTCTTTCTAATCCAAAAGGCCATTACTTTTTTAGTATTGGTGAAAAGCAGAAAAGATTAATAGAAAATTACAGAAGCCCCAACAATTAAATATTCTTTTTTTTTATTTTTATTTATTGTGTCCAACCTTTGTCTTTATTACTTTCATTCTTTTCAGGAAACGTCTCATTTTTTCAAAAAAGAAATCTGAAGGGATATTTTTCCACACCTTCAAGGTTCTGTTTTAGAAGTTGGTTTCATTTTCTGCTTCTCATGATTTAATCTAACTTAATTAAATTCAATAAATGAAGGGTGGTCTCTGACTTTTGTGCAGTACTGTATATGGAATTTCTCTATGTTAAATGGGTGCCTATAGACATTACAGAATGCAACAGATAAATACAAATAAGGACGATATACAAAAAAAACATGATTATTATTATTATTCATAGCATTAATAATAAAGGAAAAGTTCCAAAGGTGGCAGACCACCAGGAAGAAAAAGAAAGACAGGGTGAAATACAGATTTGCTGTGGATTAGCATTAGAGCGCGTTTCTCACATGCCCATTGCCGTGTCTTATCTCCTTCACTTCCCACCTTTTCATTTGTCTTCCTTTTCTGTTCTTCACTGTTCCTTTACTCACATTCGCTCCTCCTCTACCTGGTGATCCTCCTCCCATGTTTTGATACATCTCTACAAACATGCATACATATTGTATATGTGAATTATGTACTTATAAGAATATGATTGAAGGATGTATGTTCCTTTATATCTCTGTAATATATTTTAATAAATGTGATGAGCCTGTATATCTATACATGATATAGGTATATTGATATGGCTTCATTGTAATCAAACAAAAAGGGCAACTCTTTCCCTTAAAGTCATTGGACAGAAACAAGGAATGTCCAGACTGGGAAAAGTAATGCAGTTTACTTGTCTATCATTTGCACAATAATAAAATGTACTTATTACATCAACACAGTCATTGCTAGAAGTAAGTAAATTGGAAAACAAAAATGTTGTGATATAATACATTATTCATGTGAAAAAGATGTACCACATTAAATGGATTATACATTCATTGCATTAAACAAAAGTGCATTACTTTCTCCAGCGCAAAGTGTTGAATTATAAATATGATAGATTATTATTTAAACAAATATAAAGAAATCCGCTGCAGTACTTTTTTTCAGCACATGTAAATATACATTTGGGGAAAAATGCTTGGTATACATATTAAAGTTATTTAGATTTAGAGAAAAGGTTTTCCATAAACTTTGCCCTCTTTGTGAATTGACTTGAGCTGAAAATGAGCTCAAGGTTGAACTGTTTTCCTCCTGTTCTGCAGGGCGTCTCTGTGGAGTTCCTGTGTGGTTCTGCCACTGCTGGCCCTTACCTGGATGTCTGCGGTTCTGGCCATCACTGACCGCCGCTCAGCCCTCTTCCAGATTCTCTTTGCCGTGTTCGACTCTCTGGAGGGATTCGTCATTGTGATGGTGCACTGTATCCTGCGTAGAGAGGTGCATGAACTTGAACAAAATTTGACCAACTCCTGGTCAATGGGGTTTTTTTTGTGCGTAATTAAATTTGTATTGTTCATTTTGTGTAATTATTTGACCTCACTTTGCGTGATCATTTAGGTTCAAGAAGCGGTGAAGTGTCGAGTTGTTGATCGTCAGGAAGATGGTAATGGGGACTCGGGTGGATCTTTCCAGAATGGCCATGCTCAACTTATGGTAATTAACTCAGTAATACTGTTCAGTAGCCATGATTAGTGATGCGAGTGGTCATTTAAACATATAGACAACTGAACTCATGTTACATAGTCAAATCGTAAAGCATGTGTAGTTTGGAATAAAATAAGATTAAGATTAAGTGACCCTTATTAGTCCCACAACGGGGAAATTTCACTTCGGCATTTAACCCATCCAAGAAGTGAAACACCACATACACACTAGGGGGCAGTGAGCACACTTGCCCAGAGCGGTGGGCAGCCCTATCCACAGCACCCAAGGAGCAGTTGGGGGTTAGGTGCCTTGCTCAAGGACAACTCAGTCATGTACTGTCAGCTCTGGGGATCGAACCGATGACCTTAAGGTCACAAGGTCGGGTCCCTAACCTCCAACCCACTACTGCCCCGAGTCATGTTAATTTCATATTAAAATATGTTCATTTCATATTACAATATGAAATAAATAGAGTAAACCTTTTAATTTTGCACTTGTAAGATTATGGCTAAACATACGACAAACACCAGTGAGCCAAAACATGACCACTCACAGATGAAGTGAATCTCATAACAACAGCTGGTCTGGAATATATTATACAGTGAGCAAACAGTCAGAGTGTTGGATGCTGGAGACACTGTTAGACATGAAGATCTCAGTGACTTTGATGAGTACCAAATCATTATAGCCAGACTGAAAGGACAAGTCTCATGGGGTCATCCCAGTCTGCAGATGTGAGTACCAACTGACAGCAGGACAGTGGTCCAAGGAGGGGCAAACCAAAAACCTATGTCCAAGGCACATCAGTGGGCAAGGGCAATGAAATCTATCCCATTTGCTTTTATATCACATGGGCAGCCGGGTATATGTGCGCCAATTACCTGGACAAGTGGTGACACCAGGATGTACTGTGGGAAAAAGACCCGCCAATGGAGAGAGTATGATGCTTCTGGCAGAGTTCTTCTGGGAAACCCTGAGCCCAGGAATTCATGTGAATATCGGTGTGACACTTGCCGCCTACCTAAACATTGTTGTGAACCAAGTACACCCTGCATGGCAATGGTATTCCCCAGTCGCCTTCCTCAGCAGGTGTTGCCTTGGCCTCCAGTTTCCCCAGACCTCAATCTGATTGAGCATTTGTGGCACACGCTAGAACAAAAAATTTGATCCTCTTCGGCTCCATCTCACAGCTTCCAGGATTTGCGGGACCTCCTGTTAACACCTTTGTGCTAGATAAGACAGGGCCCTTTCCGAGATCTTGTACACCTGTATCTTAAACCATTTTTCCCCAGTAAAAAGTACATATTTGTATCTTTTTATAATCTAATATCTTAAGAACAGAAAAGAAAAAAAATGCTAGACACAAGACAAGGTGAATGTCATTGCAATTTAATAAAAATAAGCCCAATGGAATATAGACAGTTATGTTCTTCCCTAAAGGTACTGAAGATGTATCCTTGAGGGGACCACCACAATGACAGTGACAGTTTTTCTGAGAGTACAGAGTACATTCCTCCGTAATGTGTTGGCTCAACGATGTATTGAAACAGCTGATGTTGCATCTCACATTAAGAAAATTGGCAACATCTAGAAGCCCATTCAAACTCCAGTCCAGTTTTTACTGATAAAAATAACAACATGCCAAAGTTTAAAAAGAAACAAACAGCATGTTATACTGTGATGTATGAGTGAGTGAGTGGCACTTTTTAATCCCACAAATGGGGGAAATTTCACCACCACATTTAACCCATCTGTGAAGTGAAACACCACATTCACACTACTGAACGAACACACACACACACACACACACACACACACACACACACACACACACACACACACACACACACACAAGGGGGCAGTGAGCACACTTGCCTGGAGCGGTGGGCAGCCTGGGGAGCAGTTGGGGGTTAGGTGTCTTGCTCAAGGACACCTCAGTCATGGACTGTTGGTGCTGGGGATCGAACCGGCAACCTTCCGGTCACAGGGCCAGTTCCCTAACCTCCAGCCCACGACTACCCCAGTTTTGTACTACTATTCTTCAAATTGAGTCTGTCACAGACAGCAGTCTTGTATAAAATTTTCAGTTGGAGCCGATTCGAATATGTGTTGTTAAGATGTTTTTAAAATCAGGCTGGCCAATCTGTTGGTCTGTTGTCATGGTTGCAGTCTATGCAAACATCTTATTTTGCTTGTGACAGAACACAACAAACACTGACTATAAAAATGCAGACATTGAAGTAAATATGTGGTTCATCATAGCTAAAAGGCTGGGGAATCCGCTTAAAGAATTATTCCATCTTGTTACTGCTTTCTCAGAGTTGGCATACATTTCTTATTTAAAAGCAAATCATTATATTAGCCAGTAAGATTGTAAGTAGCCTATGGAATACCTCTTAAACTAGCTACATACAGTGAAGGTATTTTAAACCGTTTGTGATTTAATTTGGTTACTGATAGCAATATAAAACATAATAGCATTATGTACACTCACCAGCCTCTTTAGTAGTTACACGTATTCAGTTGCTTGTTAACACAAACAGCTAATTAGCTAATCACCTGGCCGCACCTCAATGCATTTAGGCATGTAGAGGTGGTCA
Source organism: Pygocentrus nattereri (assembly GCF_015220715.1). NCBI lineage: Eukaryota > Metazoa > Chordata > Actinopteri > Characiformes > Serrasalmidae > Pygocentrus > Pygocentrus nattereri. Next base: position 32,418,315 of record NC_051213.1, on the reverse strand, counting down.
AGACCACTTGCTGAAGTGCAGACCGAGCATCAGAATGGGGAAGAAAGGGGATTTAAGTGACTTGGCGTGGCGTGGTTGTTGGTGCCAGACGGGCTGATCTGAGTATTTCAGAAACTGCTGATCTACTGGGATTTTCACTCACAACCATCTCCAGGGTTTACAGAGAAAAGAGAAAATATCCAGTGAGCGGCAGTTGTGTGGATGAAAATGCCTTGTTGATGTGAGAGGTCAGAGGAGAATGGGCAGACTGGTTCGAAACGATAGAAAGACAACAGAAACTCAAATAACCAACCAAAATCTCTGAGGAACGTTTCCAACACCTTGTTGAAAGTCTTCCCACGAAGAATTAAGGCAGTTCTGAAGGCTGTCCAACCCTTTACTAGCAAGATGTACCTAATAAAGTGGCCAGTGAGTGTATAATTGTTGTATAAAAATGTGAGTATTCAAATACCAACAATGGTTCAAATACTCACACTCATTATATGCCCCTTCTCCCCTTCATCCAGTTTCATTAAGTAGTGCTGTTTGTACCTTCCCACTAAAACAGCCTCCTTGCGTTTCTTTCAGACTGACTTTGAGAAGGATGTGGACATGGCTTGTAGATCAGGTAAGATGTGATTCTTCATTTATTTTAATGCTTCTAAGTGAGAAACTTTCCTTTTTCTGAAAGTGCTGGGACAGCTTCTCGAGGGGTGCGGTCGGCGGTTTTGACAAGAAATGCACCATATAACGTGCTTGTAATTCGATTTCTTCCAGGAGGTTCGTAGTATGATGAGCTTGCCGCTGAGTTGTAATGCTCAGGTAAATAGGGCTGCATTCTTCCTCGCTGCGCCACAGATACGCCGGCTGCTCCTAATTAAGTCCCTCCCGATGTCTCACTGTCAAACAGCGCTCTCCTCGCTGATATCCATCTAGACGGCATATCACACCAGCATCTGGAGACGTAGCATGGCTGAGACACACACCAGCCTGTGTGATTCTGAATGATTTTCATGTATGTGGGTTTGTAAGATGTGTAATAGAATCAGGGTTTAATGGACATTGTCCATTATCTTAGTGATCCACATCAAAAAGGCTGCATACAAGTGCATTTTTACGGTAACTAGCATTCTAGCATTTTCTTATAGTAACTCCCATAGTACTGTGTTATTTTCTCTAAGAAGCCTTTAGCACTTAGTGCTCTTCAATGCTCCTATCACATATCCACGTCAAGTATACATGACTAGCTAAGTTCAGAGTGCTATATTAATAGGGTGCTTTTTGAATTTAGATTTAAATTCCAATTTTAAATTATTTTTGGAATAACATTATTTGATCTTTAATGGGCCAAACTAACATTATAAATTCATAATTTAAATAAGATGAATAAAGAATGTAACAGACCACTGACTATTTAGCACAATGAGTCATGTATGATGATGCTATGATATTTTGATATGGATGTACACTTTTTCTTTTACTCCAGCTCTTTTCCAGTAACATGCTGCATGTGGCAAGCGGCAAAAGTAGACTCTTAATGGATTAAAGTTAAAGTTTAAAAGAGTTATATAAGTTGTGCATGCTGATGTTTAGTTGTTTAGGGTTTGCCGTTTTTGGGCTTGATATGGCAAAATCTGTCATAGACAACTTCATGCCGATATTCACTTTTATACCGTACACCGACTGGGCTTCATTAACTGGGTTAGCTAGCTCACAAATGAGCAAATCACAGGGGAAGATCCATGAAAGCTTTAAGGTTGAGCTCCTTATATCTAATCTAATATTGCTTACATAATAAATACCTTAATGCATAATGTCTGTTTTGACAGAAATAAATTAAGCTTGGTTTCTGAATTTTGCACAGTACTTTCGTTTTTCTCACAGCTACAAGCCTCTCTCCATACCATCAAACTAAACAACAGTGGCCCGCTGTCGAAGCCAAAAATGACTGGCCCCTAATTTTTGCAGTGAAACATAATGAGTCTTTTTTTTCTATGATGCAGCTGCAGTGAACATGGTTAATGGTTCAGTTCACTTAAACTCCAGGTACATGACGAAAAGGAAAAAATAAATTCACAAATTTGATTAGGAGTAGTCATTGACGAGTTGGCATATTACTTCAAATGTCCATGTTTTACTTGAAGTCTGTATAATCAGCCACAGTGGGGCTATTAGAGTTATATCTTTCTCTACTGTAATGCAGAAAGAACTTAAGTGATATGTTATTGACATATTACGCTATTCTCCCTGACTGAAGTGTCATCAGAATGTGGTGATGTGACTTTTTTCCCTCCCCTTCCAGGCACTCTGAAGCGCTCCTCTCTCCAAGGAGAAGAGAAGTTGGCATCTCAGCAGCTCACTCTTCAGAAGGGCTCCAATTTCAACACCATGCCGGCCAGTATGGCTAAAGTTCACCTGCAGAACGTGGCCGACTACGCCAGCCACACGCTGACTCTGCGCCGTGAGAAGGGTGCCATCGCGGGGATCAGCACAGAGCTGCCCGGAGCCAAGTCCATCTACATCTGCGACGGAGAGCTGTTCAAACAGCTCGATGGAGACCTGAGCCGAGCCCCAGGGGACAGCAGCACGGGCCCCGAGGGAGGAGGGGGAGTGGGCCAGGGTTATGTGATCCTGCCCAACAACAACAACACCACCACCCTCAGGCCGGCCAAGGCCAACAAGGAGGACCAGGCCTCCAAGTACAATATCAGCATCGAGCAGCTGCCCCAGACCAGGCTCATCCATCTGACCAACCCCACGGGCACGGATCCTGTGCCGGGCTTTGGGCTGAAGACCCTCCCTGCCGAGCGGGTCAGCGTGTCATGCTCAGAAAGGGATTCCCCCGTGCAGACCATCCAGAACATTTCCAGCGAGGCCCAGATGAGCAGCAGTGCATGTGAGCCAGGGGACTCTGGGAATTCAGGCATGATGTCAAAGAGCGAGACTGTCTCCACACTGTCCATGAGCTCCCTGGAGGTAAGTCACATTAGACATAAGTGAAAATGACCATTTCTGAGATCTTCAGAGGAATGTTCCTCTGCAGCTCCTCTTGTTTACATTTTTACCCCCTTTTTAACCTCAGGTCTCTGATTTTGTTGTGCCATCAGTTGAACCCATTATGATGTTCATTGACTTGCCAAGGAATGTAGTATAAATACACTGCTACTTCATTGTTAGGTAGGATATGTTGCTAAAATTATTTTTCCTTGCTTTTGTTATTAGCAAAGCTCACTGCAGCTTTGATCTACTTTCTTTTATATTTTTGAATAATATTCTTTATTAACCCCTCCCATCGACCGACCACCGATGGGAGGGGCAGTAGTAGAGGTGCGGTGCATTGTGGATCGGGCAGTGTCCGAAGGCGTGGGCCTTGGCGTTCTGATCCTCGGTTGCTGAAACTGGCTTTTGGAACTTGGAACGTTACCTCACTGGCGGGGAAGGAGCCTGAGTTGGTGCGCGAGGTCGAGAGATACCGGCTAGATATAGTCGGGCTCACCTCAACACACAGCTTGGGCTCTGGGTCCAATCTCCTTGAGAGGGGCTGGACTTTTTTCTTTTCTGGAGTTGCCCATGGTGAGAGGCGGCGGGCAGGTGTGGGCTTTCTCATAGCCCCTCGACTCGGCGCCTGTATGTTGGGGTTTTCCCCGGTGGACGAGAGGGTAGCTTCCCTATGCCTTCGGGTTGGAGAACGGGTCCTGACTGTTGTCTGTGCTTATGCACCGAACAGCAGTTCAGAATACCCAGCCTTCATAGAGTCCTTGGAAGGGGTGCTTGAAAGTGCTCCTCCTGGAGACTCGATTGTCCTACTGGGGGACTTCAACGCTCACGTGGGCAACGACCTGGAGGGGTGTGATTGGGAGGAATGGCCTCTCTGATCTGAACCCGAGTGGTGTTCAGTTTTTGGACTTCTGTGCAAACCACAGTTTGTCCATAACGAACACCATGTTTGAACACAAGGATGTCCATAAGTGCACATGGCACCAGGACACCCTAGGCCGCAGTTCAATGATTGACTTTGTAGTCGTGTCAGCGGACTTGCGGCCATGTGTACTGGACACTCGGGTAAAGAGAGGAGCTGAGCTGTCAACTGATCACCACCTGGTGGTGAGTTGGATCAGGTGGTGGGGGAAGATGCCAGTCAGACCAGGCAAACCCAAACGTATAGTGAGGGTTTGCTGGGAACGTCTGGCAGAAGAACCTGTCAGATTGATCTTCAACTCACACCTCCGTCAGAACTTTGACCAGATATCGGGGGAGGTGGGGGACATTGACTCAGAATGGGCCATGTTCTGCTCCTCCATTGTTGAAGCGGCTGACTGTAGCTGTGGTCGCAAGGTAGTTGGTGCCTGTCGGGGCGGTAATCCTCGAACCCGGTGGTGGACACCCCAGGTGAGAGATGCCGTCAAGCTGAAGAAGGAGTCCTACCGGACATGGTTGGCCTGTAGGACACCAGAGGCAGCTGGCAGGTATCGACAGGCCAAGCGATCTGCGGCTTCAGTCGTTGCCAAGGCAAAAACCCGGGTGTGGGAAGAGTTCGGTGAGGCCTTGGAAAGTGACTTTAAGTCGGCTCCGAAAAGATTCTGGCAAACCGTCAGGCGACTCAGAAGGGGAAAGCAGTGTGCCACTAGCACTGTATATAGTGGAGATGGTGTGCTGCTGACTTCGACTGAAGACGTCATTGGGCGGTGGAAGGAATACTTTGAGGACCTTCTCAATCCCACCAACACGTTCTCCAGTGAGGAGGCAGAGTCTGGGGACACGGGAATAGGCTTGTCCATTACTGAGGCCGAAGTCGCTAAGGTAGTTAAAAAGCTCCTTGGCGGCAGGGCTGCAGGGGTGGATGAGATCCGTCCCGAGTTCCTCAAGGCTCTGGATGTTGTGGGGCTGTCTTGGCTGACACGCCTTTTCAACATTGCGTGGACATCAGGGGTGGTGCCACTTGATTGGCAGACTGGGGTGGTGGTGCCTCTTTTTAAAAAGGGGGACCGGAGGGTGTGTTCCAACTACAGGGGAATCACACTCCTCAGCCTCCCTGGTAAGGTCTATGCAAGGGTATTGGAGAAGAGAGTCCGGCTTATAGTCGAACCTCGGATTCAGGAGGAGCAGTGCGGGTTCCGCCCTGGTCGTGGAACACTGGACCAATTCTTTACCTTCTCCAGGATTCTCGAGGGTTCATGGGAGTTTGCCCAACCAGTCCACATGTGCTTTGTGGATTTGGAGAAGGCATTCGACTGTGTTCCCCGGGGTATTCTGTGGGAGATGCTTCGGGAGTACGGGGTACATGGCTCTTTGCTACGAGCCATTCAGGCCCTGTACAAACAAAGCAGGAGCTTGGTTCGCATGGCCGGCAGTAAGTCAGACTTTTTCCCAGTGAGAGTTGGACTCCGTCAGGGCTGCCCTTTGTCACCGATTCTATTCATAATTTTTATGGATAGGATTTCTAGGCGCAGTCAGGGGATGGAGGGTGTCCAGTTTGGTGACCTCAGGGTCACATCGCTGCTGTTTGCAGATGATGTGGTCCTATTGGGGACATCAGGCCGTGAACTTCAGCTTTCACTGGATCGGTTTGCAGCCGAGTGTGAAGCGGCCGGGATGAGGATCAGTACCTCCAAATCCGAGGCCATGGTTCTCAGGCGGGAAAGGGTGGAGAGCCCTCTCTGGGTCGGGGATGAGCTCTTGCCTCAAGTGGAGGAGTTTAAGTATCTCGGGGTCTTGTTCACGAGTGATGGTACAAGGGAGCGGGAGATTGACAGGCGGATTGGTGCTGGGTCAGCAGTGATACGGGCTCTTTACCGGTCTGTTGTGGTAAAGAAAGAGCTGAGCCATAAGGCAAGGCTCTCGATTTACTGGTCGATCTATGTTCCCACCCTCACCTATGGTCATGAGCTTTGGGTAATGACCGAAAGAACGAGATCGCGAATACAAGCGGCTGAAATGAGTTTCCTCCGCAGGGTGGCTGGACTCTCCCTTAGAGATAGGGTGAGAAGTTCGGTCATCCGGGAGGGACTCGGAGTAGAGCCGCTGCTTCTTCACGTCGAGAGGAGCCAGTTGAGGTGGTTCGGGCATCTTGTTAGGATGCCTCCTGGACGCCTCCCTTGGAGACCCCGGGGAAGACCCAGGACACGCTGGCATGACTATATCGCCCAGCTGGCCTGGGAGCGCCTCGGAATCCCTCCCAGGGAGCTAGTGGAAGTGGCTGGTGAAAGGGAGGTCTGGGCTTCATTGCTCAGGATGCTGCCCCCGCGACCCGAACCCCGGAGAAGCGGAAGATGATGGATGGATGGATTCTTTATTAACATTAATTGATTTTGTTAAAACCTTTGAAAATTACATACTAAATACTGTAAAATTAACTGTTTTTAAAACCTTTTTCTCCTTCTTTAAATGACCTTTGAATATAGTTGATAAACTCTAAACAGATTATTGGTCACATCAACACATATCAGTGAAGTAGCAGTAGTGAAGAATCTGAATACACTCAAGTAAATATTTGTAGATGTTCTGTTGATACATTACTTAGATTTAGTATTGTTAATGTTTCTTCCATTTAAAAAAAAAAAAACAAACCTTACCTAAAGCCTAAACCTGGCCCTAATCCTAACCTTAACCCCAACCCAAAACCTAATCCTAACCCTCATATGTTTTTGACATGTTACTGAGAGTCTGTTGCGTTTTTGTTTTGTCTAAAAGAACCACTCAAAGTGTCACCTGAATGAATTCCAAAGCCATGTCCATGTGCTTTACATAAACCACAAGGTGTTTCCCATCATTACAGCACAGTTGTTATGAAATTCAGCTATTACCTGTAGTAAACCACAAAGTGCCACTCATCTGACCCATCGGGACATTTCTTGTACAGAAAATGCTGAGACAGCATATTTTTACTTTGTACCCTGCATCTTCACAGTTGAGGAGCCTGTGTTGGATCTTGGACAGATTCTGGTCTGATCTTGGACGGCGCAGAGTCTGGCTGCCGTGTTGCGAGCTCCCTTAACTTCCGTTCGTTTTTTGTTCATTTTGTTTTTATTTGTAACAACCGACTTCGAGTTCCTGTACGCAAATCCATTGTTTGGGAACCTCAGAGAGGCCCCATTCATCTGGGCTGACCGGCCGAGGACACCCAGCAGATGCCGGAAAAGAGGCAGGAGAGCCAGCTTTCTGGTCAAGCTGAGACAGTGTGCTAATCGCCCCCCACTCCCCAGCATACTACTGGCAAACATGCAGTCCCTGGAAAACAAAATCAGCGAACTCAGGGCACAAATCTCTTTCCAGCAAGAAACATGGAACTGTTGTATAATTTGCCTCACAGAGACCTGGCTATCAAGGGGGATTCCCAACAAGGCCATTGAGCCTGTGGGCTTCTCTGTGCACTGCACGGACAGAACAAAGGACCTCTCCGGGAAGAACAAAGGTGCAGGAGTATATTTTATGATCAACAATGCTTGGTGTGTTGAGAGGAATGTATACTTCGAGTCTTTCTGCTCCTCAGACATGGAATGTCTAATCATCTCGTACAGACCACTGCGGCTGCCTAGAGAGATTTCAGGACTCACTGTCACCGCCATTTACATCCCACCACAGGCTGATACAGACCTGGCGCTCGGGAAAATATACAAGGCTGTTAACAGGCAGGAGACTGCATATCCGGAGGCTGTCTCCATTTTTGTTGGGGACTTCAACAAAGCAAACTTTAGGGAAGTCACTCCAACACATCTCATGCAGCACACAAAGATGACGCACGCTGGACCACTGCTACTCCCCCTTCCATGATGCGTACAAAGCCCTTCCCCAACCTCCGTTTGGCAAATTGGATCATCTCTCCCTTCTGCTCCTGCCCACCTATAGGCAGAAGCTGAAAAGCACACCACCCACTATCAGAAAATTCCACTGCAGGAGTGTTTTGATGGCGCAGACTGGGAGATGTTCCATAATGCATCAAACAATAACACTGACGAATATGCAGACTCAGTTACCGGGTTCATCAAAAAGTGTATAGAGGATGTTGTGCCCACAAAAACAGTTTGTGTTAACCCCAATCAGAAGCCATGACTCAACTGTGATATCCTTGCTGCTCTGATTGCATGTACCGCTGATTTTAAATCAGGAAACAGACATGAGTATTAAAAAGCCAGCTATGCTCTCTGTAAGATCGTCAAAGCAGCCAAACACGATTGTACGGCTAAAGTGGAGTCACAGCTCAACGCCACCAACATGAGAAGCCTGTGGGAGGGGCTAAATACGGTAACAGACTTTAAGAGGGAAACTCGTTCTGTGAATAACATCAGCACTGCGCTTTCAGGCGAGTTGAATGCTTTCGACGCCCGTTTCAAGGCAAATCACGCCGGAAAGAGTCCCTACTACCACCGAGTCAACACTCCCCTCCGTCTCCGTGGCTGACGTGTGCAGAGTGAGATCCCTGCATCCGCTCTCAAAGCCTGTGCACATTAGCTGGTAGGAGACATTTTTAACCTCTCTCTCTCACTCAGTTTGTTCCCACGTGCTTCAAACTGGCCACCATTGTGTCAGTTCCAAAGTCAGGTAGGGTTAATACTAAATGACTGGCACCCAGTTGCTCTGACCTCCATGATAAACAAGTGCTTTGAGATGTGCTTTTTCTGCTCCTCACTACGTGCCACTCTGGACCCACTGCAGTTTGCTTACAAACAGAATACATCCACTGATGACGGAATAGCCCTGACTCTACACACTGCCCTCTCCCATCTGGACAAAAAGAGCTATTCTATGTGAGAATGCTGTTTGTGGACTACAGCTCAGCATTCAACACCATTGTGCCCTCAAGGCTCGACATTAAGCTGAGTTTGAACAGTTCCCATGTGCAGCACCCTGAACTTCCTGACGGGCCAGCGCCAGGTGGTAAAAATGGGCAACATCACCTCCTCCTCACTGACCCTTAACACCGGAGCTCCTCAGGGCTGTGTGCTCAGCCCTCTCTTGTACTCCCTGTACACCCACGACTGCTCAGCCAGACACAGCTCCAATGTAATAATCAAATTTGCAGATGACACCACAGTTATTGGCCTGATCTCCAATGACAACGAGGAGGCCTACAGAGAAGAGTTCAGCTTTCTGACACTCTGGTGCCAGCAGAACAACCTCTCTCTCAATGTCAACAAGACCAAGGAGCTCATAGTGGACTTCAGGAAGCAATAAAGAGCGCACACCCCCATCAGCATCATCGGAGCCATGGTAGAGAGGGTCAGCAGCTTCAAGTTCCTCAGTGTTCACATCTCAGAGGATCTGACATGGAGCTAACACATCACACAGGTGGTAAAAAAGGCACAACAGCGCCTCTTCTACCTCAGGTGGGCATGAACCCCCGCATGCTCAGAACATTCTGCACATGTACAGTGGAGAGCGTTCTAACAGGCTCCATCACCACCTGGTATGGAAACTGCACTGCCATTGAGTGGAAAGCTCTGTGGAGGGTGGTGCAGACAGCCCAGCACATCACCGGGGTCCAGCTCCCAAACCTCCCAAACCTCACCAGCCGCTGCCTGAGGAAGACCAGGAGGATTCTAAAGGACTCCACCCATCCAAGCCACTGTCTGTTCTCACAGCTGCCGAGCGGGAGGAGATACAGAAGCATAAAGTCCAGAACCAGCCCATTCTGAGACAGTTTCTTCCCTCCGGGCCATCAGATTGCTGAGCAGCCAGTAGTCCTGGTGTATCAGTCTATAGGCCTGTCACTGCACCTCTGAGTCATCATCTCCAAGGACAATCACCACCTTATTCACATCTCATCAGACTCACTCTGATCCTCTGCACCTTCAATCTAGCAAATCTGTACTTGCACATATAGATTGACATCATGGACATCTTATATAGATATCTTGTACAATCTGGAAGTTTCTATATGAGTAGTCTATCCCCTGTGTACCTGCATCTCATTTATTATCTCCCTCAGACTAACTGCACACACGGAAAGAGAACCGAAGCACATTTCATAGTTTTATTTCAGAACTTTTTACTGTACAACTGTACGTTGAAATAGTGCAGTTCTAGTGTATATTGTGTATATGTGTGTATTCAGAGTCGTGTATATATATATATATATATACACACACATTTTTTTCTTCTTAGATATTTATACATTTTTTCTATTTAAATTCTGTAAGGGGGCTACGCACCTAAGATTTTCACTCACTTTCCACCTGTATAAATGTGATGTGACAATTAACGTGATTTGATTTAATCCAAATATGATACTTACTGAATCAATTCCGAATCTGTTCGGAATGAGTGGCTATAATGCAAACGTTTACAGTACTTCTTTTATGTAATATAGCCATACAAAATTATGTCTGTGTAAAATGAATCAGTTGTCAGTATTTTTAACCTCTGTTAAACCTGCTTTATGCTTTGGCGCATGGATTAACGCGCAAACTAGTCTTAAAGTATGAAAAATGATCAGTTACTTTTATCAACACCACAATTCCATATTAGTGTTCTATTCCATTTCATTTTGTACATAATTATTACATTAACAGGTTCAAAGAAGATAATCCTCAGTCTTTAAAGTAAGCCAGAAAGGTTCTTGGAATTTGCTGATTTGAAAAGACATCTTGCTCTGATTGAACTTTGCTGTGATTGCATCTGCTGCATGGAGCACCTATAAATACTGGCGAACCTGTAAAATTTCATCAGTTCCTAAAAGGTCATGTTAGCCTTTAGCGTAACCAGGCGCAACCTTGAATGAGTGTTAATCAAAGCCTGTGTATCATTGTGAGCTTACCTGGGGGCTGTATGGGGATGAAACTACTGCGACACTGTTTGCGTGTAGCTTAATTAAGAGAGGATGCTCTGCCTGAATTATTCATGCCGCTAGTGACAGAGTTGTTTTCTAAATGGCTGTGCATTAACTCTACACACTAAAGGCACTATCATCAGGGCTAAACGGTTCAGTATGTTCAGAGAAGGGGTGACGTTCATGTCATTGTGATGAAAATTATTTTTCCTTCTTTTTCATTACTCCCTATCCTCAGTTCACCTCATCCACATTTTGGTTTCTTTGTCTTTCATTCCTTTCCTCTTTATCCAGTGCATTATGGTTGCTACAGCTCACTAATGGACTTCTTACTCAGTTGCTCATGCAGATGTAGTGCAGTTTGAGCTGGAATTTCGTGTGTGTGTTTATTATGTATAAATCAGAAGGAGAAAGCATGTGAAGGAGGAAGGATATGGCTTTACAGAATTGCACTTTTTCTGGCATCAAAAGCTCTTTTTGTAGGAAGTGAATAGCAGTGAGAGAAAAAAAGGAATAAAACTGAAAATCTGCTAGCATTTTACTGAAGAGCAGCGTTTCACCTACATAAGCCCTTCATGAAAACTGACGTAAGCTATAAAATATACCAACAAGTATCAGTTGACATAAAAGCTGCTTTTGTCCCTTTTTTATGTAATTTAAATGCAGCATTATGACTGTGTTATGACAACTGACATTTGTAGAAATAAGCCTTAATAAATCTGTAAAATAGGACTGACCCAAACAGTTTAAATACTGAAGTAATAGTTTGTTATATTCAATTCAGTATTTAGTATTTGGAAGCCATTTGGAAAATAATTTAGCCTAAAATACATCAGATTTCATTGGAAATGGTATTTAAAAAGGATTACATGTTTGTTACTGTATGGAAAATGTAAAAAATAAGAAATAATAAAGGGTAGATGGATAAGTGTAATGTAAAATCACATTTGGAATCACTTTAAAATACTAGACAATAAGACAAATGCTCATTGCAGAATTTACGGTGAGAGGTTGGTATGAAGGCACAAGTTAGTGATGAGTATAGTGACTTATCTAAGCACCGCTAGTCTCTGGGGAGGCTGACGGCGATGTTCTGTCAGTGAATGAGGCAGGGAACACCGTCCTGTAGCTCCAAAAGCTCCTCCAGTCTTCCACTCTGCAGCTCAACCCTCACTGCTGCTGTCCATGAAAAAAAAAAACGTCAAACTAGCCAAATAAAATAACTTGACAAAATAAATAAAAGCAACTAAGTAAAACAAGAAACAACTGAAACCTCTGGAAATGAATAAAGCAGCAGTTCTAACTTGGCTCATAAAAGCTGTAAATGCCAGCGGTTGTGCTTCAGATGACTATTACAGGGGAATTCCACCTATTTTTTATAAATTTCTGCATAGTAAAATCATTAAAATATAAACATAGCCATTCACTGATCTGGAATGCTCTGATGTAGAGAAACTGACAAGTCAGATTTTTTTAAAGCTCCATTAGTTATTACATGCAGCCTGATGCTCAAGACATTGAAAAGAATTTAGCCTACATCTTTTTTTCTTTTTAAACACATTTATGGCAGAGAGCTACTTGCAGGATGTTGTGAAGCAAAACAATACCCAAAGAACGCGTATTTATTGGATTTACTGCTAATTTACCTTATATATTAAAACTCAAAGGATACATGCAGTTCAATTATAATTTAAGATGATAAATAAAAGTGTAATATTTGTAGTACAATCTCTGCTTCTTATCAACACCACTGTAAAGTAATCAGTAGTTTCTCTACAATGAACCATTACAGTTTTAGATATTCTGAATTACTCTGTTTACATTTTAACCACTGAATTCTGGAAAAATCTGTGAAATTCCCCTTTAATACATAATTGCTGTCTACTGAATATATTTTGAACTGCACACACAAATTACAAAACGCTTATCCTTCTGGGTCGTGAGGGTTTTAAACTGCAATAACAAAAATACTTAAAATGATGGTTAATTATATGATTTTGACGGAGGTGATGTACCAATACCAGTGTTCATCTGTCATGAAATACGGGCCATATAGCCTTATGAAGACTGCCTTTCAGTAAAGTGTTGCCTAAAGTCTCTTATTCTGTAAGTAGTGCTCACAAATAAAAAGGAGAAAGGCATCAGAAATTAGCTTTTGTAGTACTGGAGGGAAGCATGGGTGGGATGTGTGGACAAGTTCTCTCCAAAGGTCAGTTCTTGCTCACGTTTTGAATGTTAGCCAGCGACTAGCGTGGACAGCACAGTGACCACAGAGCACACACTCCAGACCGCATCTTCTGACCTCAGGCCAAACATGCTCCCAGAATGCAATGCAGGGCAGCAGCTGCGGTGGTGGCGGAGCAGGCAGAAGGTCAGGCTCTCCTCAGACGCTTTCTGACAGGCTAACAAAAGGCCACGCGGTCACAAGCTGTTTACTGCACGCTCATGCCAAGGTCTCACGAAAAGCTACTATACACACAAAGCCCTGACGTATTACTTTCTTCCTCTTCCTTTATTCCATTGTTTGTCCTGTTTGTATCTTTTTTTAATAACACTTTACTGGAACCCTGCTACATAACAGTGACATAACAAAGCCATAAACATGTCATAGCAGATGTCATACACTTTTCGTGAGTCATAACAGATTTTGCTTAGTAATTTAAGTGTCATGTTGCCATTATATGTAGTTGTCATAATAGATGGCATAATATTTGATGTCATGACAGCTTATGTCACATGCCATTTAGGTGTCTGTCATGACCGCAGACATTATGACATACTTATATGTAATGAAAATGAACAATAACATGACAACCATTGTATTATTGAACAAAACCTGTTATGACACTGATGACAGCAATATGACATCCGCCATGATGCAATGATGTCATTGTTATGTAAGTGAAGTGTTAGCCTTTTCTCTCTAATCCAGACTTTATTTTCTGTCACAGTTTTATTCTCACTGATCAAACATAGTAACTCCATCTTTTTTTACATTTCTCTGTGTAGAGACGAAAATCGCGCTACGCAGAGTTGGACTTTGAGGTACCTACATTCACCCCCTCCATTCCATTTTTCTTTCAGAATGATCACTAACCATGTGATCAATTACTTTAAAATATTCGCTTTCTCTTATTCACTCTTGCAGAAGATCATGCACACACGGAAGCGCCACCAGGACATGTTCCAGGACCTGAACAGGAAACTGCAGCATGCAGAGAAGGACAGAGACTCTCCTCCGGTGGACGGCAAGCCTGGGAAGAGGTGGAGCGTGTCGTCTGGAGGCAGTGATAAAACCAACCTTAGTGTAAGCTTCAATTTATATCTCTCCATTATCATATTCTCATTTTTTAATCTTCCCTCCCCTCATTTCTTACCTTCTTATACTGCAAGTTTAGGTAGACTCGACGTTTTTCGTACAGCATTTGTTCAGTTTTTTCCCCATAGGAAATATGTTGAGAAAATTCAAATCTCACACTACCCATCATAGACGTTACGTACGTACATACATACACATACATTTACACATACTCATAGTATTCAATTGCATCATTAAGATCATATTGCCATGTTCGTAGGCAAGCTGTAACTCTGACTGTGCTTTGATAGAGCTCGTTTCATCAGCATTACTGCAGTTACAGTCCTGCAGGTCACTGAAGGCTGAAAGCAAAATAGATCAGAATGATCACGAAAAACATGAAAAGATATGGAGACACTATAGATGTCTCCAGAAAACACTAGGAGGGGTAGATAAGCTAGATTGGTGGGCTGAATCCATAAAGCCTGCATATCTCCAGAGTTCAGCAAATTCCAGCTCATCGTATTTTACAAAAACAAATACAAATAGCTACGTAAGCTGCCAAAGCTTTTTAATCGTAAACTCATACACGTATATAAAGCTGCAGCTAGCTTTTTATTCGTCAGCTTCTCATTTCAATTTTCTGTTCCACCTCAAATGGTGCCGCAGTTACAGTGAGGTGCCTTAAACAAAGGACAAATTATGAAAGTTGACGAATACAAAGCAACTAAGAGCTTCCCTTAATAAATACATTAATTTACCCCAAGAAATGCATCAAAAAGTACCGTAAACTTTTTGTTGGAAATGTTTAATGAGCAGCTAACAAGCAGAACAGCAGAGGAGCTGTTGAACACAGCTCACTGTCACGCCCCAAACCACACACTTGTGTCCTATACATACTATACTAATGAATACTAATGAACTGTCACAGCACTGCTGAATGAACTCAATAAAATGAAATGATGTTGCCTACAACAATGTTGGCAGCATGATTGTGATGTCATCAGAATACTATCAAATAGCAATCGCCTTGGATTCCATAGCCCCAGCCTAGCAATACCTCAGCGACCACCTGAGATACCATAGCAATAGCCTTACAACACCTTAGCACCTACCTGAGATACCCTAGCAACATCCTAGCAACACCTGAGATACCCTAGCAATGACCTGATAACACCACCACATATTCCTTTTTTCGTTTCTATTTCAGAAACATTGTTTGTACCATGAGCTGAATAGAAAATTCCAAATTCTGTAATGTCAAATAAATGCAGCAACAGCGCTGAGAAATCACATGATTAGCAGAGGAAAACTAATTAAACTGCTAAAATAAGCAACAGGCAGGCCCACAAAGTGCCCTCCTCCAAAAGTATTGCTTCCTTTTTACCTCTAAATTGAGAGCCGGATGGAAAAATCACATTCCTTGTAAGCACATATTAACTTGTGGATCACATTTATTAGCCTGCGTCTTACACATTACTGTAAAATGTTGTACTTTTATAATGTTGAATTCTCCAATAAACTGAAAATGGAAATGACACATTGCATAAGGCACATTTTCAGCCATTCATTAATGAATTGAATTGAGACACCACTGCATTGTGTCAGTCCAAATTTTTGACCATTACAATCCTACTTTCCTGCCTTTTTTTAGGCTCTCTCTCTATTCTTCTTTCTCACATAATTGTCAGTATGTTTCTTTACTATGTTTCCTCTTTCCTTGTTCCTGTAACAGGACAAGCAGCAGACTCCCAGTAAGCGGGCGTGGGAAGGAATCAGGAAGACACACTCTCCACCGTCGTGGGTTCGGAAGGAGCTTGAGCCCCTGCAGGCGTCTCCTCTGGAGCTGCAGGCAGTGGAGTGGGAGAAGGCCAGTGCCACCATCCCTCTGGTGGGTCAGGAGATTATGGACCTGCAGACTGAGGTCTGATGGGCCTCCAGCACTGCGCATAGGCTCGGAACAAAACCGCTCCACTGGCAGGGAAGAAAGAGAAAGTGGGAAGTGTGCAAGGGAAAAAAAAAAGAGAGAATCCAGAAAATGAAACAGCGACTTTGTCAGTGTACAATTTGTTTTATTTTTATGCTGGAATGGCCTTTCCCTTAATGTCAAAGGGAATCGTAACACTCGGGTCCGGACATGTTGCTATGGAGATGGCCTTGCGTTGCCCAGATTGGCTGGATCCGGTGAGTTTTAATGGTGACCCTCTTTGGCATTCTGGGATGTCGCCATGGGAACGTGGGGAGTGACTGATAAGGAGGAGAAGAGAAATTCAGGCTGTGGGTGGGAGGAGCCTGAGTGTGTGGCCTTCAGTTTCTTACACTCTTCTTGGACACAGTAACACATCTCTACAAAGAAAATATTTAAAACCATTACAGATTAAAAGTACTTGCATTTCTAGCTACATGAAGCCTTCAAATGTCTAGCAAAGGTCTGGAAAGCCACAAACAAACCACTGGGAAACCTCATTTCATGAGCAATCACACAACATTCTGTCATGATTCTAATGAAATTATTATGATTATTATTATTATTACTATTATTATTATCAACGTGCCACAAAAAGCAAATGCCTATGCTGCTTCGGCTGTGATGGGTGGCGTGGTGGTAGGGTCTCCGCTACCTGAGCACAGAGGCCAAAGCCATCCGCCTATGACTGTTAATAATGAGAGAAATGCCTGCTCCACATGTCCTCCCACAGTGATGCAGTGGGGGATTTGACCACACAACCCTACTGAGCCAAAAGCGCCCATGTCCGTGCCCATGTCCCTCCCTCAATTCCCAGAATCAGCCAACGAGCCATCCACCACATGCCAACCACTCATAGATGCTTCAAAAACATCTGTGCGAGTCCAGGATTTTACCGCCAAACGCCTCATCAGTGAGAGACTCTCATAGAGGCATCCTGTCAAGGGAAACCGTCAGGTGTGGGTGTGAAGAGACGGGGCATGCCCTGCTGGATTGGAACAGATAATCCATCTGTGGATGCGCTGTGGCATGAAAACAATGACTCTGTTCGCTTCATGGTGACGCCTTGACAAACTCATCAGAACTGTGGAGGGTGCTGATCACAGCAAGTGAAGAGCAAGTGAGCTGACTGCACTCAGAGAGTACAAGTATATATAGAATCATGTCTGAAAGCGAAGGCTAAGGTAAATGAATATACAGTATAAATACATACATATATATATATATATATATATATATATGAGAATATATATATATATATATATATATATATATATGAGAATATATATTATAAATAGATATGAGAAGTATATGAATTTGCGGAGAGTTTGATTATGTGGTCAGTGGATGGTTTCACATAGAGAAAGCACAAGGCTCACTCCTCAGAGTCCTGTTGTACAGCATTGTAATTATTTCCAAAAAGAGTTCTACAGAATGAATTTTAGCCTATAAATATCTTTCTTACTGTGCTTGGGGAATATTGTTATTCTTATTATAAAAATCATTGCGATTATGAGATCCCCAAATCTTGTCAGGTTACTGGACTATATGAGTGTTCTGTAACTTCATGTAACAGTGTGTGTTTTAATATCACTGACTGTCACGCCAGGAAAAAAAATCTGTACTTGTCTGATTTCTCCGTCCCCGCCACCCCTCCACTCTCCCTTTTTTAGTTAATCGGGTCTCTTTGTTAATGTACAGTTTTCAGAGCACAAGATGAATGTGTCATATTTCTAATAAAAAATACCTATATAATGATTTGTGAACTGTCATTTTTGTATTTACGCCTGCGTACCTGTTGATTGATTGTATTTTGTAGCACTGCGCTGTAGCAGTCAATTACATGTGCAATCGAGTAATCTTCATATCATCTACATATAATGGCCATACAGACGAGTGACAAAATGACCACTTCCAAAAGAGTGATCGATGCATTTCTCAGCCAATCAGACATTTTTAAGTGCTACTTCCTCCGTAAAGTGAAGGAAGACAGAACAAGCCTAGAACTAGATGGTAGCTTGTAATTCAGACAGTCTGTTTTTCTTTAATTCCTAAAACTGAAAACATTTTGGATTAAACTGTATTGAGGACCAACATTACAGTGTTTGCTAACACTAGTTTAATGTAATTTCTAAAGATAAAGGACGTTCTAGAACAATAGTGCCAGCTTTTTATAGCTTTATAGATCGCTTAGCTTTTTATAACTTCGCTGTTGACATTTAGCTTTATAAATTAAACAGGACTTGTGTACATACCTGTACAGATGCCACCGTTTATTTTGGTTTCATTAAAGTTTAATAAAGGTCTTCATGTAAAAGCTCATGTTCTCAGCATAAAATTGCATTGACTTTCTCTACTGTTAGCTTTAGCATAAGCTCATCTGAAGGGGCAGCTTCCATCACTTAAACATCCTCCTGATTAGAGAGGAAAGCCAATGGCTTTAACGTCCAGTGGTTAAATTATTTTGCCGTTTTGATTAAGGAATCTTAGAATTCTTTTTTGCTTCAAACTATTTTATAAATGCTCATTAAAAGCAAAAACTAAAGAATTATATAAAGAAACATAATGAAAGTAGATGCTCCAGGCAGTTGAATTACACGACATGACCTGAATGCCTGAGGCTCCGGTTGTTATGTCATACTGTGGGGGGCATTTTTGCTGGCATGGTTTGGGTTCACTTGTCTGCTTAGAAGAAAAAGTCACTGTAAATCACGACATTCTGACTGATGACCTTTATCCTATGATGAACCATTTCTGTCCTCATGGATGTCTCTTTAATAAAGAGCCCCCATGCACAGGACACGAGGAGTCACTGAATGGTTTGAGGAGTATTTAAAAAAATGATGTAAAGCATAATCTATGTGCTTCATGTTCATCACATCTCAACTCAATTAAACATTGGGAGATTTTAGACCAATGTGTTAGAGACTTTTATCAAGACACCAACCAATATAGACCAATCAGTAAAACACAGACTTAACTAAACAATGGAAAAATATGCACAGCCTTCCAAAACACTTAATTGAAAAAAGGGGAATAGAGCCTTTAAATAATTAGAAACATTTGAAAACACAACATGGCAAAAAATGCATCTAAATGGGTATGTGTAGTGTCCACTTGTATGTCCAGTATCCTGAATTTCAGTGGGAATGAGTGGAATGAGTTATTGTTTTCAATGAGTTATTGTTTTCTGTTTAATTTGCATATTAAGTTCAACAAACATGTTATCTAGCTAGCACTCTTTGAAGTCTTGTAATGTAATATAGCATTATCATTGCGCATTAAGTAGTATTAAATCCCAGTTATTTGCTAATATTTATGACTTCATTACCATCTTTCATACTTGTGATGATGCTGGTTAACAGAGGCTAGATGTTTTTTATTTACAGTTACAGTTTTAACCAGGGCGGCACTGTGGAGCGGTCGCCTCACAGCAAGAAGGGTTCAATTCCCTGGCCGGGCGACCAGGGTCCTTTCTGTGTGGATTTGCATATTCTCTCCGTGTCTGCGTGGGTTTCCTCTGGATACTCTGGTTTCCCCCACAGTACAAAAACATGTAGTCAGGCCAATTGGACTTGCTAAATTGCCCGTGTGTGCGTCTGTCTGTCTGTCTGCCCTGTGATGGACTGGTGACCTGTCCAGGGTGTATCCTGCCTTTCCCCCGATGACAGCTGGGATAGACTAAGCAGCTTAGAAAATGTGTTTGTGTGTTTGTGTGTTTGTGTGTGTGTGTGTGTGTGTGTGTGTGTGTGTGTTTGTGTGTTTGTGTGTGTGTGTGTGTGTATTTTAATCATGCTACAGAGGACTGTTATTGGAGGAAAGGTGGCGCAGAGGGGGAAAGGCTAAAAAAGAATAAAATGCAGAATACGTGTCAAAACTAAAACCAAAATGCAAAGTTTACTTTCTCATTTCTTTTTCATAGCGATCGGCTGCAAATCTGACAAAATTAAAATGAAAATGCAAAATGGATAAATCAACAGCAAAGTGACCGTCTGTGATTCAGGTTTCGTCGTGGACGCACTTTAACTGTCAGAATGAAAAGGAAAATGAACACGAACTTCAGCTGGAGATTCACTTTTCATTTTCCAGTTTTCTTTTTCTTTTTCTAATGGACCAACATGCAAATATATGTTAATTAGCACTAGGCTGGGCTACGGGGGGTAAATTTTTTCCCCCCGCGACCCTGACGGAGAAGCGGCTTAGAAAATGGATGGATGGATGGATGGATTCTGCGTTTCATGAAAAAAAGCCAAAGCGAAGTTTGCTTTTTCTTTCGTCTTTTAGCTTTTCATTTTAGATTTGGCCGTGAAAAACCAGAATAATGACTAAAATGAAATGACAAATAGGCGTTTTCAATTTATTTTTATTTTTGTCATAAACGGCTCGTGCTCATGTGAAAAATGAAACTGCAAATGAAGGCATTTCATTTCATTTTCAGTTTTGGCAGGATATTTGCGCAGATGTTTGGGAAACAGAAATGGCAAAAAGAGGTTTGCATTTTCATTTTATTGTTTTCATTTTCATTTCCTTTTTGGCCGGATTTGCCTCCCACGGAAAGTGTGCTTTTCAGCCGAGGCACAAGTGCTTGTTCATGGATGTTTTAGAAGCCTATGTTAGGATTTCATTTAACTTGAATGCGTGGTTTTTTTCAGTTAATCATATGGTAAACAGACCTGTCCAGGGTGTATCCTGCCTTACGCCCGAAGACTGCTGGGATAGGCTCCAGCATCCCCCCGCAACCCTGACGGAGAAGCGGCTTAGAAAATGGATGGATGGATGGATGGATGGATCATATGGTAAACAGTGTCATGAGGGCACGATGTAAAGCTTGAGCCATGTAGTATCCATTGCATAACTTTGTGTGCATTTATGGGATATTGTTAACTTATCACTGTATGATCAGATCATTATTTACACCGTGAAGTGTGTGGATCAAAAAATCTGGAAGAGTTTAGGTGACTGAGCTGGTAATTAAAGAGTGAGCCTTTATGGAGGATGTTTTGTATTACCTTACACATACATATAAACACCCATACTAAACAGCTATTCATGCAGACGCAGTAGCTGTGGGTATGTGTGTGGCTTGACTCCTGCCATGATGAATAAGAATTCTACCACTGAACCACCGATGTAAGGAAAGCCTGGAGAATGTCACTGGTGTTAGCATTGCCATTTCTGAATATAAAGGTTAGTGAATGCACAAGTAGCACCAAAGACTATACGCCAAAGCTAAAGCATTTTGTGGGGGTGGGGGTTGAGTGTGGGAATGGCATCCTTTTGTATCTGCCCTCAAATGGAGCCTGTAGTGTGTCCTTCAGGTCTTACTGTTGGAGAGAGCAATAGGAAATTTTTATAAATGCAACGTCTTCATGTAAATTGCTAATCAATGCAAACAACAAGGTAAATTTTAATCAGTGTTAGTGTGTAATTGAGTTTGTTCAAGTAACAGTGACAAGCCTACAGCACCTGCCTGTTAAAGGATAGCTTGTTGTTCTTGAACAATGAAAGATACATAGTGCACTATTGATCTCAACATTTGCTTCCCTGTCTGGCAAAATGAAATGAATAAACAAACAAACAACCTAGGGAATGGTGCAAGATTGGCTGTGAGAATACTGAGGTGTAGAGTTGCCTATGTGTGATTAGAGGACAGAGAGAGGATGACTGGAATGGCCTCAAAATTATTTACACTCTATGAGCAGGAATCCAATCTGGACAGCAGAGCAGTCTGCTGATAAAGATTTAACCAATCATAAATACAGGAGAATATAAATGTCATATGTGTTATTAGTAGATTTAAAGAATATAGCAGGGGGGAGCAGGGGGGAGTTAGGCACAGGGGAAGTGCAGCTCTAGCACAAAGACGGCATTATTTTATGTCAGAGCAGAGCAGCCCAATGTCTTTACCTTAATTATTCTGGTCTTATTTATTCTCTCCTCCTTTCATAATGCATCAAATGAGGGGCAATTAACGAACAGTGAACGGGTGCTGTAATGTAATAAGCATCAACAGTGTTTTCAGTGTGTGTTTCAGATATCTGCAAGGTTGGGGTTAATGTAAGGGATTTTCAGTGCGGTCAGCAGTATGCGTAAAGTGTTTCTAAGTTGAATTGAGGTTTATGGCCTTTAGCTGCTCACTGAAATAAGATCTATGGCCAATTCTTCCAAGATGATGCTAATCCTTATGGCAGTGATCCTTATGTCTATACAGCACAAAAGTCAGAGATGACCATCCATTTATTTAATTTCCACTCAATTATTAACTACAAGATATTCATTTTTTAGCACCAGGCAAAAAGAAGAACATTTGACAGAGAATCCAGAAGTCTCAACTACTAAACACATCATCATATGTTTTTTAGGATTTAGTGCGTCCTCTCTTTGTGCAAAGTTCAGTCTTTGGAGTTAGTTGCATTTTCAGCTTCAAGTAAACCCAATTCAGTGATGTAGAGGTCTGGACTCTGGGGTCTGGGGTGGTCAGTCCATTGTTTCTGAGAACACCAGCAGCTTGTTTGTTTCATTTTCTTTTTGTGTGTGTGTATATTTTCTTTTCTTAATTAGAGCTTCTTAACAGCTACACTTCAGGCTCATAGTGTTGACTTGTCTACTCCCAGTGGAAGGATGGACAGAAACACCTGTGGCTTTTTCAGATCTGAATCAAGAGTGGAGCTTTGTGTTTGTTTATTTGATGGTGAAAGTGTTGGTGGTCTGCCAGGTCTTGCATGGTTATTAGGAGTCTCATTTTCTTTGTATCTTTTCATCTTTTTTTTTAGTCTTTCTTCACATATTTTCCTTGACTTTCCTCTTCTTTGTACCATGGCAATTTGGGCTGGAAATAAAGAAATGAAGTGTGGGTTTCTGACTTTTGCACAGTACTGTATATGCATGTAGTTAGTGCAGACATTATCTTTGTACAGGCTTTCAAAATAAGTGATACTTTTTTAATCCCACAAACGGGGAAATTCCACCTCTGCATTTAACCCATCTGTGAAGTGAAACACCACATACACACTAGGGAATATACACACACACACACTCTAGGGGGCTGTGAGCACACTTGCCCAGAGCGGTGGGCAGCCCAATCCACAGTGCCCAGGGAGCAGTTGGGGGTTAGGTGTCTTGCTCAAGGACAACTCAGTCATGGACTGATAACTAATAAATGATAGGTTTTTACAGAATATCAATTCATGGTGAAAAGGCAAGGGCCTGAGGTTGTGTTTGCTGTAAAAAATTTGACCCTCATTTATCAAGCATCTCAGAGTAAGAGCACAGCACAATTTGTGTACTCATGCTAATTTCTCTAGCTTGCTCTTCCAGCTGACGCAGTCTCTACGAATGTACAGAAACAGCATAAAGGCCTCCGTGCACACGCACACCCAGCTGTGAGGGAAAAGTCACTTTACTGATACCGGAAGTAATAATTTAATGAACATTTCCCCTCTTGCTTTGTCGCAGTTGTGTAAGTAAATTTTTCATTGGTTGGTTCATTAATTCATGAGGACATCTGTTTTCAGAGTTTTCACTTTGCTTGCTTGGACAAGACCAAGCTGCTAACTGTTCGGACAGATGACTGCCCTGGTTAACTGAGCCTGGTCTATATAATTATGTTTTATCAGGGCAATTTCTTGTTATAAGCAGTGTAAGCAACCACCTAGTGTTTTTTATTTTATTTTTTAATAATTTTTTTATTGACGGCCTTCATGACTCCAAAAAACCAAGTAAGTAGAGACGTTTTATCTTTATTATTGTAGCATTTATTACATTTAAGTATTAATTCATTTTCATTCTTGTATACTAAACAATATGATTGGGGCTCCCCCAAGTAGGATTTCGCTGAGGCCAGTAAGGCACAACTCTAGACCAGGAGAGCTAGTGTGCAGCACAGATTGGTGATTTGCCTTCTCAAACAAACCTGATTCATCTCATTTGTTAATTGCCAGGTTTAGTAGGTGTGTTTGAGTAGGGAAACTACCAAACTGTGCTGGACACTCAGCCTCCAGGACTGGAGTTGTAGTCCCTGGCTTAGGGCCTCCAAACAGCCCTGAAACAGCCCTGTTTTAGCTTGTTTTCTTCTACATTATTCTTTCACGCACACCTCAGCCATTTCAGTACTGACTCATTTGGATCAGTAAGACCACTTTTCAAGGATGTTTTACTTGCCATGCCAGTGACCTCTGACTGCCAGGAGAGTGAACAACCACTACATATTTACAAATGGCTAATTAAATGACATGAATGATGATTTTGTTGAAAATTGGATGTTTTTAAATGTGATAGCGGTGTCCATCTCGTTGATGTGGGTCAGACTATTTCAAACACACATTATCTGAGCCATTTATCCTTCTGGGTCACCAGGTTGGGGTGCTGGAGTCTATCCCATTGGCCAGAAGGCAGGAAACACCCTGGACAGGTCACCAACCCATTGCAGGCCAGACCCACAGGCACATACAACAACACACACATTCACACCTGGGGGCAATTTAGCCTCTCCAGTCGGCCTGACTGCCTGTTTTTGGACCGTGGGAGGAAACTCACACAGACACGGAGAGAACATGCAAACTCCACATAGAAAGGACCCTCCTGGTTGCCTGGCTAGGGAATCGAAACCAGACCCTTTTTGCTGTAAGGCAACCGCACTATGTTGGCATTAGGACTCACTTTGAGAGTCAAGTTTGTCTTTAGACATATTACCAGGGCTGATTTTGTTTATTTTTTAAACAAAAAACTTTTTTTTGTAGGTAATTGTACAGAAACATGAACTATTGTTTAATCTCACATTGGAGGACTTTATTTATTTTATAAAAACTTAACAACCCCAATTCCAGTGAAGTTGGGACGTTGTGTAAATCATAAATAAAAACAGAATACGATGATTTGCAAATCCTTTTCGACCTATATTCAACTGAATACACTACAAAAACAAGATATTTAATGTTCAAACAGATAAACTTTGTTTTTTGCAAATATTCACTCATTTTGAATTTGATGCCTGCAACATGTTCCAAAGAAGTTGGGACAGGGGCAACAAAAGACTGGGAAAGTTGAGGAATGCTCAAAAAACACCTGTTTGGAACATTCCACAGGTGAACAGGTTAATTGGAAACAGGTGAGTGTCATGATTGGGTATAAAGGGAGCATCCCTGAAAGGCTCAGTCGTTCACAAGCAAGGATGGGGTGAGGTTCACCACTTTGTGAACAACTGCGTGAGCAAATAGTCCAAAAGTTTAAGAACAACGTATCTCAATGTGCATTTCATCACCTACAGTCCATAATATCATCAAAAGATTCAGAGAATCTGGAGAAATCTCTGCAAGTAAGCAGCAAGGCAGAAAACTAACATTGAATGCCCGTGACCTTCGATCCCTCAGACGGCACTGCATTAAAAACCGACATCATTCTGTAATGGATATTAACCACATGGGCACAGGAACACTTCAGAAAACCAATACCACTTCAGGGTAACTTGCACATCTGTGAAGGCACCATTAATGCTGAAAGGTACATACAGGTTTTGGAGCAACATATGCTGCCATCCAAGCAACGTCTTTTTCAGGGACGTCCTGCTTATTTCAGCAAGACAACGCCAAGCCACATTCTGCACGTGTTACAACAGCGTGGCTTCGTAGTAAAAGAGTGCGGGTACTAGACTGGCCTGCCTGCAGTCCAGACCTGTCTCCCATTGAAAATGTGTGGCGCATTATGAAGCGCAAAATACGACAACGGAGACCCCGGACTGTTGAGCAACTGAAGTTGTACATCAAGCAAGAATGGGAAAGAATTCCACCTACAAAGCTTCAACAATTAGTATCCTCAGTTCCCAAGTGCTTATTGAATGTTGTTAAAAGGAAAGGTGATGTAACACAGTGGTAAACATGCCCCTGTCCCAACTTCTTTGGAACGTGTTGCAGACATCAAATTCAAAATGAGTGAATATTTGCAAAAAACAATAAAGTTTATCCATTTAAACATTAAATATCTTGTCTTTGTAGTGTATTCAATTGAATATAGGTTGAAAAGGATTCGCAAATCATCGTATTCTGTTTTTATTTAGGTTTTACACAACGTCCCAACTTCATTGGAATTGGGGTTGTAACCTCTGTAACCCATTTTTTTTTTTTTATTTCTCAAATGTTCTCCCATAACATCGGAATTCTAATGTTTTCCTTGCACTGTTGGAATATTTTAGCCACACACAGACACGTAGTCAGAAGGCACTTTGGTTAAAGTTCAGCTTAATCAGGACAGGATTATAAATGACAAACTTTATCACTCACACAAACTCTAACTGAAATTTGTCACAGCTGAAGTTTCTAGTTTCTTATTATTTTCAGCAAATTAGACACAGAATTCCAGCATGTTCAGTAATGGCCTAGAGCTTATCACTCAGCTCATGCCTGCCTCTTTGTTGATGGAAATGCCAACCTGAGGTATGGCTCCATTTGATATTTCTCTTCACCACTGAACAGTGTGAAAATGTTTTCTTTTAAGATAATGGCTAGGTCTGTTCCTGCACATCAAAACAAGCAAAAAAAGTACTTTCATTCCTTCATTTTGTGCAACTCTTGTAGATTTCAATGCATATAATTTTGTATTAAGATTATAACAGGATTTCTTTCCCCACATGGCTTTGATTTTTTTAGCTTTAAGTATATCTTAGAGTTTTTTCATCACAGCACACTGAAAGCTGCACTCTGCTGGTTTGTTGAACATGTCTTGGAGTTCCAGGGACATGCTTGCACTCTTGCCAGATGAGATGACTAATTAAATGTAATCTGGATTCAATTATATGGAAATCACCCCTCTCAGTGCATCTGCTATGCAATTACACCCTGCATGTGTTTGCTCATCAGGTGAAATCAACAAGATTACTTTGAAAATACTCACCTCTGCTGGCTTGATTAGATTTCATCTGATGCCGCTCCATAAGCAGACTGAACAAAAGAAGTCCTCCAGCCTACTCTGTAAAATATAACTGGGTTACACATGGACATGTCAGTTTAATCTCAGAGAGCGAAACTAGCTGTGATTGCAAAACTCATCACACCATCGTACCTCAAAATATTCTAAATATGCTAATGTGGATGATGATCATGAAGTAGAGGAGTCATCTTTGATTCATAGAAATGCTACCTAATAATGCTGACCTCCATTTTCTTCATTTGCCATAAATGTTCAGTTCATTTCATATTTATCAACTATGATAAAATGATTCATAATCACTTAAATGTGAAATGTTAATGGTCTAAAGATGCCATGTACCAGAGATGTGAAAATTTTCCTCATAGTGAATTGTTCAATTTGTTTGATATAGACTCATTTGCATTATTTTTTGTTATCGTTTGTTATTTGTTACTCTTAGCTTCCTTAAAGACAGTGTTAAACCTTTAGTTTAGTGTTAGTGTTGATTGCAACTATTTGCTTTATGTTTATCTTGGTGTTGATTAGCACTAATGGGTCCTTTAGGTTCCTGTTAGTGTTGTTTAGCGCTGTTTGCTTCGTTTAGATTAGCGTTAGTGTTGTCATCACATGACATGACATTACAAAAACAATGAATTCAAGATGAGCTGTTTGTGCAGCTTAGAGTCCATACATGGACTATACGAGTGGTATGTTTTGAAATCTTAACACATTTTTACGTATTACATTAAACTTTTTTTATTTCAGTTCTGAAACGAGCCCATTAAAGACTTCTGGACTCATTCAAATAGAGATTTCTTTCCATTTTAAAGTTCTGTGATTGAGTTTGTGCTTCCACACGGCGCAAAACTCTTCCCAGCCACATCGTGTATGCGCAGCACACACGCACTCTCATTCAGGTGTATAGGTTATGCGAGATTTGCATTCTCATTCATTTTCATTCATTTAACAGATTGATTCCAATCCTCTTAAACGCTATTCAACAGGGGGAAAATGTGAGTCCTCAAAGCCATTTTAAAAAAGTTTCACTCTGGAGATTTCTCCTTTTCTCCTTAGGGTCTTTTGTCTGTGCTTGCTGACCTCCCTCAGGCCTCCTGATCTACTCTGGTGGCAAATCCCTCCCAGATCCATCCAGTGTGACAGCTGTAGACAGGCTCTGATTTACAACCTGTCAGTCTCACTCTCTGGACTGGAGTGCATCTAGAGTGGCCTGGCCTCAGCCCATCCACCCTCATCTGTGTCTGCTCCAGTCAGTGATTAATGTTCCCCCTATTTTTAACAACAACAACCCCCCCCATACCCACACACACACACACACACACACACGCACACACACATACACTTTCAAACCCTGTCATGGTGCCGCCCCTCTGCTGAGGTTCTCCATTCATACACCCATAGGCACCGACTACGAGGAGCACTGGGTCATTGGTCCCTCCAGATCTAATATTGGCGGGAAG
Organism: Pygocentrus nattereri; assembly: GCF_015220715.1. Lineage (NCBI taxonomy): Eukaryota > Metazoa > Chordata > Actinopteri > Characiformes > Serrasalmidae > Pygocentrus > Pygocentrus nattereri. Next base: position 32,389,930 of record NC_051213.1, on the reverse strand, counting down.
ATGTCCCCCAAACCTTACGCAAAACATGAGGACAGCTATGCTAAAACTGCATAGATCTGAAAACAGCTGCAATAATGGAATAGTGTTTAACAGTTGGAAAACAGCTAGGATTTTAAACATGCAGGCACGCTACTGCAAGCAGAAACACTGCACTGTGTTTATTTGGCTTTGACTTTACTGGATCTCTGTTTGGCCACAGCCTAGTATTGCTGGTCTTCTATGGAAGGCAAAACTCTGTTACAGCATGAAGTTTAGCCAATTTCATTTCATATTTTGGCTGTATTTTATATTAAAATGATATTTTCATTTGGTAAAGGCCCCATCATTTGAATTAATACAGAGAATGTTTTTCAAGCACATGTCTAATTCAACCAGTTTCCCCATTTTGCCGCTAAATGTTCTACTCATAAAAAATTATAATGCAAAGCCATCATGTTATCGCCCTTCTTGTCTCCTCTTTTCCTGGTAGTTTAGAAGCATTTTAAGTAAATTACAGAATGTACTTACAGTTGACAGAATTTACTTTGAAACACTCTTCTTACTCTTACTAAGACCAGCTGCCTGCCAAAGCTCAGCCTGAACTGCCACATGCCAAGTGGGACATTCCCTTTCCTACTGTAAAGGCATAGAGGCATCACTATAGAACATTTACTAAATGTATGATCCTGAAAACCAAATACATTATTAATATTTGTACTATATTCACCCACAATTATCGGTTCATTGTGCAAGTCCTTTTTACAACATTAAATGTCTTTTGTCAGATTAAGAGAGAGGCTAATTAAACAAAAAGCATTTTTGTTCTGCTGGAGACAATAAGGCAACAGTAAAAGAGGAGAAATGGAGTGATCTATTGCACCGGGACTGGGGAATGGCTGACTGCTGTCCATGGTGCTGACAGTGCAGTTGTCCTCAGATTCAGTTCATGTAAGAGAGACAGGCAAGCAGCAGAAGGCACATAGGAACGTGTCACTGCTGGTTTCTCATCAGCCATGCCAGCTGCAGCCACTCACCTCTCTGTCCAACCAGCTAGAAGCTGATGCTGCAGAGTACTGATGAAATGTCTTTACAGTACAACACTGAGTAATAAAAAGGCCTAGTATTAGTATTAGTACCTAATACTGACACAAATACTTTTAGAAAGTTTTCTTATGCACATAAAGTGATTTATGATTTCTTTAAAAATGAGTAAATGCAGACATCAGTAATATGTATATACTTAAAAGTCTTTGCATTAGTAAGTAAACTCAACACAAGAAGAGTCATCAGTTTCATATACCGCTGCTAGGAAGGTCTCTCCTGCCTTAACTGCTGCACCCTTAGCTTGGAGACACGGCTAGTGTTGAGGTGTTAGCATGCATTTTTTTTGTAAATGTTTGCTTTTATACGAGTGTTTTTGTTTCATCAACTCCAGTAGCCTTTGTATATCATCTGTTTTTCAATCTTTCTTCACATGCCTGATTCAGTCTGTAGTTCTGTTTTAGTATTCAGTTTGTTTGGTACTCTGGCCTTCAATTGGTGTTTCTAAAGTAAACTCACCTCTTGGATCTTCCAGAATTATTATAAAATGATCCATATTTTCAATTATTAAAATAACAATTTTAGGCATATCAATATATACACTCACTGGCCAATTTATTAGGTACCTGTTCAGTTGCTTGTTAACACAAATGGCTAATCAGCCAATCACATGACTGCAACTCAATGCATTTAGGCCTGTAGAGGTGGTCAAGACAACTTGCTGAAGTGCAGACCGAGCATCAGAATGGGGAAGAAAGGGGATTTAAGTGACTTTGAACGTGGCATGGTTGTTGGTGCCAGACAGGCTGGTCTGAGTATTTCAGAAACTGCTGATCTACTCGGATTTTCACACATAACCATCTCTAGGGTTTACAGAGAACGGTCCAAAAAAAAGAAAATATCCAGTGAGCGGCAGTTGTGTGGACGAAAATGCCTTGTTGATGTGAGAGGTCAGAGGAGAATGGGCAGACTGGTTCCAGATGATAGAAAGACAACAGTAACTCAAATAACCAACCAAAATCTCTGAGGAACGTTTACAACACCTTGATAAAAGTCTGCCACGAAGAATTAAGGCAGTTCTGAAGGCAAAAGGGTGTCCAACCTTTAACTAGCAAGATGTACCTAATAAAGTGGCTGGTGAGTGTACATAGTTTGTGTATGCATGTGCCTTTATTGGGAAAACACCTTGGGAAAACACAGACTATTTACTTGCTGCAGTCTAATATTTATTTATTTATTTATTAAAGATCATGTTTTCCTCCTGTTTTAGCTATAATACCCATTCAGTCTCATTATAAAGCCATTAAAAGTATTTGATAGAGTAATGTTTTATATGAAGATCAATTCTCAAAAGGAACCACCAGCATCAGAAGTATGCTTCATTACTGATCTGCCCACTCTGGCTGAGAGTGATTATTTTACTTACTTCCAAAAAGAATCTGAAAACATCTGCCAATAACACAATCCCACTTGATAAGATCTTTTAAGTAGAAATGTCTGAGAAGAGGTTGACGGATCCTTTCATTTGCAACAATCTCCATTTATATACAGACAGATGCCACAAGAGAGAAACACCATACCAAGCGTAGATGCTTCCTCTCAGCTATATTACATGATAGTGTATAGGCAATGAACATCATGCCTCTGTGGCACATATAGAAGTGGTGAGCAGGCCCTGACAGTCATGATGGCTAAGCGGCTTTAAAAGAGGGCTTATCATTGGGGTGTGGATGGCAGGAGCTTCAGTCACAAAGACTGCTGAACTACATAGTGTTTCAATAGAAATGGTGACTACATGCATTTTCATTTAAAAGACATCACCCAGTAGGATTGGGTATTGTGGATGAAAGCACATTGAATGAGCATGATGCTTGTGCATTAGTGTGATATATAAGAAAAACAAAAGAGCAACTGCTCCTCAAGTAATTGAGAATGTTAATGCAGGACATTTGAAAGTTCAATGGCGTGAAAAGCACAGGCACAAATGGTTTGATGAGTATGAAAATGAGTAAATCATGTGCTAAGGCACATTTGTGGTCAACAGATCTCAGCCCACTTGAACAACTAGCAGAGATTCTGGACTGACATGTTAGACAGCACTCTCCAGCACCGTCATACAACAACACCTGAGGCAATATGTTTTAGAGGAGTGGTGTTCCATCTGTCCAGTACAGTTCCAGAGACTTCAAGATACCAAGATATACTGAAGCCATGGAACTAAGACACCGTATGTTGTCTTTTCACCTGTATTTAAAGCGCTTTCACTTGCCGAGATGCAATTGCAGTGAAAACAGTGGTGTTGAGTAGTTGAATGATGTTAGTCTGGACACTTTGTATTTATGTGAGGTTAATACAGAGATAAAGATGCACAGCAGCGCAGCAATAGTAATCGCAGCGATGCCAAAGCTCAGTTCAGCTCCTTTTTGCATCAGCATACGTCAACAATAACGTCTAATGGATACCGTTGCTTGCATAATTGGAAAAGCCATTAAAAATAAATCAACAATAGTGCTTAGCTCCACAGCCATAATAGCCAAGCCATCAGCCACTCATTCATTTGAGACAGAATATTGGGGGAGTGTGCAACCGTTTCACAAGACAAACAATGGGTCTTTTAATCAAAGGACAATCAACAACAATTCCTGACTGTACCTTTTCAAACCCCCAGACTATTATTATGATAATTATTCCATGTCTTAATGCCATCAGCAGCTATGAGCATCACTAATAAAATGTTTATGGTGGAAAGATTTTTAATGTCACTCATTGTGGACACTCATTTCTGACAGTTGTGCTTGTGCTGCTGATTATTTCAGATGCTTATCTTTTCTTCTAGAAGAAACAAAGGGTTTTTATTTTGCCAGTTTGTGCAAGTAACTCTACAAAACATAGAATGTTGGTTGATTTGACTGCTGCGAATATTTGTCATTTACCAACCTTTTAATCTAAAACACACAAGAGATGGACCCCTTCCAAGGGCATGTTCTTGAAAATCTAAATAAAATAAATTCAGGATATGCAGTCAATTACAAATAATGGCATCTGTACCATCCTTAGATTTTTTTAGTTATGTGGCCACTGAAGCTACAAATGGATGCTTTAGCAAGGCAGCTCTTCGGAGAGCGTAAGGTGCCAGAAAACCTTTCATGCTAATAAAGAAAAGTGGGGCTTGAGTTGACTGTGTAGATGACTCACAGGCACTGGGGCTTGGCTAAAGCAGTCAGGCGCTGGCAGTAATAAGGAGAGGCAGATCCAGCCTATTCATAATGCATTCCCCCCCTGTCAAATTCCAATTTCTACCTGGCAAATGGGAGACAACTTAAAAGGAACTTCATAAAAATGAAGGGATATTTCATTACTCGTCCCTCTCCAGTCGATGCACTGCCGAACTGCGCGCACAATCATCTTCACATCTTAGTGAAAGTCTGTTTACACACGTTACTATGCTTTCAAACATATGCTTTATTGCCTTGTGACATATTTGTGTAATAAATACTTGAAAATAAAGGAAGAAAATGTAATCTCGGTGGGTACATTTTTCATTGTGCGCTTTCATTTCCTGCAGAGTACAATATCCTGTCCAAAGGCCAAACACCGGTTGCTTTGGCTTTAAGACTGATTTCACTCACTTGAAATGTATGATTCTTAAAAAAAATCACAAGATATGTAAATATAGAGAGCCAAGGTAAGACTTTTATACAACAACATTTCAGTACGTTTCATACGCAAAGGCAATTTATAGTGCTTCACATAAACAAAGGCACAATTAAAGCAGAAATACATGAGGAAACTGTGAAAATCAAGAGAGGCCGCGAGGGAATTAGAACTTTCTATACTGTTATATTGAGATCACAACTTAATCGGCTTGTCATCTCAACATAATAAAAGTTGTTTTCTCATGATCACAGCTTATTTCTCTCATGAATTCAAGATTATCAAGATGATTGATTTACCTTGAAAAAGCAACTTTCTGCTATCTTGAGATCAAAAAACAAGTCATGATTTGAAGATATAATTTTATAATATATTTAATTACATATGATTAGATTGAAGTTTTCTGGGCTGTTCTGTTGAAATCGTGACTTATTTTTCTTGTGAGCTTCAGTGGAAAGAGAAATGAGCTACATGCTCAAATGTTACATTTTTATTAAAACAAAGCCAATCACATCCCCATCCAGCTATTCCCTGTTTTGTGACTGTGTGGTCTAATAGGCCTAATATTGTCTTAAAATATTTAATCCAATGTAACTGTCTCATCATTTTGGTGGATTGTATTACTAATTACCTCCCACTTGATGCAGCTTGAGTGCTGAATCTTGTCAGCACTGATTTCAGTGTGCTCTTTCACTATGCAAGCGATCAACTATTACTGCACTACATTCCGACAGCAGTATGCACTGCCACCAGGTACAGTCATTTGAATAAATAATTTAAAATTCTGTGACTATACTATGTGACTATTTCACTGGCTTTTGTTATATCAACATCCTGGTGTCGCCTTCAGTTGTGTGCGTTGTTCTGTGACTTTAAAACATAGCACACTTCAGCGAAAGAACACGAGAGGGCGTGTGTTATCGCGAAATAACATCATGGCTCTGCTTTGGTCGCCGGAGATTCTATTGCTTTTATAGGACAGTTAAATAAATGAAGTAAGAAATAAATAAATATGTTTAATGTATTTAATATGTTTTAATGTGTTTAATATGTTTTAATGTTCGCAGTTCCCTCCGCCAAATTATAGTTCCTTAACGAGCAGCTTGTTGCCACATCAGAGTAACGAACTTTGCCCACTCGCTGCACAGCCCGCAGTTCATTGTCCAGCTCCACACCGACCAACTGACCATTTGGGAATTTAGTGCAGTCTCATCTTCAGAGTTCGACCAAAACAATCTTCAAAGTATCCATTTTCTGTTGGTGGCAAAGTAAGAAGAAAAAACTTCTTCTCAAGTGTCTCCTATCAAAGTCGTTGCTTAGCAACGGCCTCTCAGCGGAGTGATACAGTGAGAAAAACGTGACGTCATGGCGAAATAAGAGCACGGTTAGAAGAACGCCTCTCAACCAATCAGCTTGGCCAGAGCTAACTGTTGTATAGAGGCCTTATACATTTACATGTTGGTTGTAATAGGTCCCCCCATGAAGGCTTCTAATTCTGCTGACCAGCCCTGAGTGATCTGAGAGACACGTTGGGTTTGTGTTCTTTCAGTAGATCCGTGAGATATTTTGGTCACAAGCCACTGAGTGATTTATAGACAAGTAGCAACAATTTAAAATCAATTCTGTAGCTGGCAGCCAGTGCAGGGATCTTAATACTGGAGTAATGTGCTCAGATCGCTTTGCCTTGGTGAGCATTCCAGCCGCTGCACTTGCATTTAGAGTAAGTTGTTGCTGTCTAATGGATATTTTTGTGGAGAATAAAAAAAGGTAGAAAGCTGGATCATTTTAAATCCACTAAGCTCTAGGTGCAAAAGGTCTGCATTGGTGGCTAGACCGCAGCAAACGGTCTTGAATCATTTTGTAGTTAAGCAGTGATTCTAGGTCTGATGGATTTGATAAAAATTGCAACAAAATTTAACGCAAGTATTTAATTCTAATCAAGTCATTCAAATTCAGTTGCATGTACATAGCTTATATAATCTCCATAGAAAAGCATTGTCAATCAAATAGGACACTCTGGAGTAGTTGCACGTAAGTTCACCATATCTACTGCCATACAATGAGTGGAGGGGTATAAAGCCCCAAGCACTGGGTTGTGGAGCAGTGGAACTGTGTCTTCTGGATTGATGGCGCTCCATCCAATATCTTTGGGATGCGTTGGAGTGGAGTACCATCAGTACCTGAGGTCAGTAATGCTCTTGTAGCTGAATGCAGTCAAATGTTTTAACGTCTGTTGTGTTATACTTCATTGATTCTAGAAGGGAAGTTTGTGATTTTGCTGCTCTGTCTGGGAACAGCACAGGACAACACTGCCTGGGGCAGTGGAGGGGTTAAGTGTGTTGCTCAAAGGCACAACCAAGTGAACCCAGTCTGAGATTTGAACCCTCACCTTTCCCATGTTGCTGACACACACACACACACACATTGTGGGGGGTGGGGGGGGGGCGGTGCTGGAGCCTATTCCAGCGGCCATTGGGCAGAAGGCAGGATACACATTGGACAGGTCGCCAAGTTGTAGTTACTACTTCCTCTATCAATTGTTTGAAAAAATTAAGGGGCCTTACATATAATCCCTAATTTATGATATTTTGACAATGGGCTGTGATTTTGACCCAGGTTTTGATTTGTTTTTCCCCAGCTTTGAAACTTGATGCTCCCAGTTTTACAGAATTACAAGAATAATCAAATAAAAAAAGAAAAAAATGAAATGGAAATAAAATTAACCTTAAACACTGATCACTTTTTTGGTAACAACCACAGTGCTACATTTACTTGATTCTGAACTTGATTCTTAACAACTCCTTGAGACCACCTGTGGTTCCAAAATGCACTTTGTCATATTGTCATAACCTTCATATTTCATAAGCTACATTCAAAAAGTGGGTGTCATATGAGAGCTGTAACTGTCTTCGTTCCAGTTAAATAGATGGCCAATGCAATTTTAAACCTTTATAATAGAATATAATGCTGAAAGTCGCCCAATTTTTCCATAAATCTGGGCTATAAACAGACGGCGTCTCTTCAGTGACCTGCTCTGTAAAAGTTATTTTTATAAAATAATACAAAGAGTGTCTAAGATTTTTGGCTTTCAGCAGTAAATTGTAAGCATATAGCAATATGTGTAGATCATAAAACACATGTTCTGTTCATTTGAGGGGAACCTTTACAAAAAACAACTTAATAAAATAAAAATTTAGATTTATTTTGTGGTACATAAGAGGTTAAATATGATGTAAGTGAGAAGTTTCAAGGGGTTCAGTAAGTCCAACGTGGTGAGGCATTGTAACTAAATACTGCCGAGCTCTTGTCACTGGAACATCATTATGAATGTAACCGTTTAGGCTTAGATTGCACCTAATGTAGTAGGAAAATATATACAGATATTTAGAAAACGGACTAATTATAGCTGATAAATGCTTGTTCCTGACTGAAAAAATACGTGTGTTCACCATTCAAACACTTAACGTTTACATCCTGTCTAAACAAGCTGATCTCAATGGCTATAAAGTCCTCAAAAGCCAGGCTTAAATAGGATTGAAGTTTCTCTAAATTGATGTAAACATAACTTGTTTACAAATTGCAAAACACTCAAAAGTGATTCAACTGCTCAGGCAATTATTAAGGCTGACGGATGGATGATTAATACAGGATAAAAAACGATTAAAATGCAGTGTAGGGGAATCAAGACTAAATTCAGGAAGCAATACTAGAACATAGCACAGGAAACATTTGATATGAATAGTTGTTCCATTCCAAATGGAAAGTCTTGCTCTGAGAACACTTCTGCTGTCACACCAGCTAAGTAAGGAAACTAAAATTAAAGTAAATTTAGACTTCAAAGGGTTCTACCACTGTGGTGGCCAGTAGTGTCCCTGAACTTTGAAGCCATGAAAAATGAGCTCAAAATACAAATAAAGCACAGATGTAAACTTGATGGCAATGTATTCTTTGATCTAGTCCTAAAAAAAGGTCATTCATTTTTGTTGGATTTTCATTTGTGTGATTTTTAGTCATAACATGCATAAAAAACAGTATATCACTGCAGTGACTTCACAGATGTTGAAGTATTATTTTTATGTGAAACAACAATTTTGATGCTTTTCAGTCACATTTGTGAAAAATGCATTACGATTATTGTCTGTCTTACATTAAAATGATTTTAAATATGAATAGAATTTTATCGTTGCCCCAGTATTTTTGTCAGGTGTTATAGAAATATAATATGTCATTTAAAAAAGACTTACGGTTGTTTTAAAGAAACGATGACTCTGAAAAGTATGAGAAGTGAAATCTCTTTTTATATTTCTGATACATTTGGCTAAAATACTGAGCACAACCTTACAACCTTATTGATGTTCAGTATGACCGACTGTGCTTTTCACTTGAAGTACTTTCAACATTTGCACTCTGTTTGCCATCACAGTGGCATGTGGTTTGATCTTTGATTTGCAGAAGGAAAGACGTTCAGCTGCCCTTTTAACCAAAAAAATTCTATTCAAACCTTTTCTTTAATCAAAAAGAAATTGATTCCTGTCAAAACGAACTGTCGAACACTGTAGGATGAGTTTACTTAATGTGCCTTACTAGGTACCTGCAAGACAGTCTTATCACAAAAATGTGAAGTGTAATAGAACATTTCGCCAAAAAAATACAAATAAAAAATAATATTTTTACTTAAATCGATAGAAAGTACAGTTTCGAGTTTTGTCTATTGTCCAATGTGGCAAATATTTTGTTCTTGTAAGATGAAATAACAGATAAAACTATTTGTAGCATTGGCAGATGATGTGTTCAGTCACGTGTAGGTGAGTGAAAATTTTAATACTGCTATATAAGGACATCTTTAATGCTAGAGCATTCTGCCTGTGATGGAGTTGGCACTAATACCTGAGGCTGCTAATACTGCTGCTTTCAAGAGACAGCACTTTCACCAAGCTCTTATAAATTAGATTTCCTTTTCCTGACATTTCTCTGTACAGCAGGTACTGTGTGGCTGAATAGGGCTGAAAGCTTTGGAATAGCCATATAGTGCACGCACCCCCTATTTAGGATATGTTTGATGTATCTACTTTGCTATCATATTCCTCTTGTTCTGTAATGCTTTCTAGCTTTTTTCTTCTCCACTCTTGTTTTAACTGTTTCACACCTTACTTTTCTTTTTTGGATTTCTTGTAAGACTTTTATTAACATAGCTCTAAGGTCAAAAATTAAATTTTTACATATTATATATTTTATGTATTATGTCATAGAAGAATCCGTAAACCTCAACACTCAACACAATTAATTATTTGCTTAAATGAACAGCTTCACATACAAAAAAACAGGTTTACTTGCTTGGACTTGAGTCTTTATTCTCTAAACTCAAGGCTTCAGTGAGCCAGAATGGATTCAGGATGTACTCAGAAAGTCTGTGTTTTTCAATGTAAAATGAACTATAGTAATGCATGTGATGTGAATCCATCTGTAAGACCATAATAAGTCACCCAAGAGGAGTTCACCATTTTAAAAAAATGCATTTTTGAGTGCAGGGGTCTTTAAGATCCCTGATAACAGGAGGATAGTGGACCACTGTTGGCCCAAAGATGGCAGAGCTGTCAGTCAACTGATGTTTTGCTCAGCATTTTCTGGCCAGCCCCCCAGTGTTTAAGCAGAGTAATAGACAAAGTTCCACTTATCACTGCTCATTTTCCACCCACAGTCCAATTTACTTGTTTTTCCTTCCTTCCTTCCAACATTTTCTACAAAATCATTTTATATCAGGCCTGTGTTAGTCATTTTTTCTTTTTCTCTCTTTTGTAACTTGCCTTAGCTTATTTTCTAAAATAAAAGTCTGTGTGCATTTAAAAAAATAAATATACCTAAAAATAGGTAAAGCTTGCATGTAGGACTATAATCTGGGTGGTCCAAAGGTGGACCAAAAGTGGCAAACAGTCAGTGGGGTGCCGACTCCATCAAGCCAGTGGACCGATATTGCCAACTGGGATGTCGCTAATTCATTTTAATTTTTAATTGTTTGTTTCTATTTATTAGACAGAACTAGAGAGCAGTCTTGTTTCCAATCAGTTCCAATGGTAAAAATCATTCATAACACCCCAGTGAATGTGTCATCTGGCAACTTTTTGTGGATTTTTTTAAATTGCAAAATTAAAAGAACTAAAGTTGCAGTGTTTCTTCTGAAGTGAAAGGTATTAGACAGTTTGTTCCTCCTTTGCTGCATTCCAACAGCCTCTACGCTCCTAGCAAGACTTTCCACTAAATGTTGGAACATTTCTGCGTGGATTTGATTTGCATTCAGCCAGAAGAGCATTAGTGAAGTCAGGTACTGATGTTGGATGATCAGTTCTGAATTACAGCAGTTGCACTGCTCCACAGTCCAGTGCTGGGGGTCTTTATACCCCTCTAGCTGACACTTGGCTTTGGACATGGTGATCTTAGGCTCATGTGCAGATGCTCCGGAGTGTGTGTGCACAGTTGAACCCTTTATCAGCAAAGGGTGCACCTTAAAGTAGCTGAATTTACTTTATATTGACATAATACAAATATCATATTAGAAACTAAGAAAGATAATGTATCAATGCGTTTTTTATCACAATTTTACAAAATAAATAACAAATACTTTGTTGCCTTTGAGAGAGCAATCAGAAGAGATCTTGTTAATATGTATGTCATTTGTCCTAAACAACAGTGAGATCACATCAGATGGAAAAAGTGTCCTGCTGCTCAGATATTTATCCAGAGAAAAAAGAAACATGAGAAAAAGCTAGTAATCTTACACATCTCTTGAATTTTAACTTAATCTCACATTGTGTACAGGTTTATCAACATACTGACACTCATGCTTATCTCCAGCTGAACTGTCAACTCTCCTTTATCTCTTGTATCTCACGTCTTTTGTCCAATGTTATGTCTCCTCAGGAATTTTAGAAGAATCACTATTAAGTCTCCTGATCCACCAAAGAGCAACATTTCAGCAATACATCTAGGTGTGTTTTCCTTTATTTTAGCAAATTAACAAATAAAATACAGTACAGCATGTAATTATTTGCTTGTGGTCTGTCTTTACTGAAGCACCCAGACCTTTCTACTCTTGATGGGAATCTGTATCTCTGACTGTCTGAAATGAGAAGCTTAGCATATTATGCACTTCATGCTGTAAAAAGTGCTGGTTCTGAAGTTACCATGTTCCCTCTAATCGATGAGGTGCTGCTTCAGTATGTCTTGGAGTGAAGACTAGTTATTAGTGCAGATGTCTGCCTTTGCCTCCTGGGAGATTCATTAGCGTTCATTAGCCCCTCTGGCTGCTGTCAGTGGGCTGATGTGGCCAGTGGCCAGCAGATAAAAAACCCTTTATTCCCCTGAAGATTACACTGGCCTGTCAAGGGCTGATAACTGCAGCAAGGCATTTCAGCACAGCCTGTGAGCCTCGCTCAGACCAGCTGCTCTATACCACACTCTTAAAGTGACTCTTCGACCACACATTCCACCCTTCATTCTCCGGATTCTGCTTAGGCATGGTAATCCAGGGCAATCATGAAAGAATCTGTTCGGTTTTTAACGTTAAGTTCTCATTTCTTCCGACTTTTGAGAAGCTTCCTGTGGCTGATGAGTTTTTCTTAACAGGCAGTGTGACAGTTGTTGATGCGCTCATACAAAAAGTTCTGATCCATATAAAGGAGGATGACAGACTCATTGTGTTAAGACTGCAGTGGAAGGTTAAGCTCATGTTGCTGAGTGGCAACAGCTCATCAAGACAATCTAAACTCCACACTGACTCCCACTGAACAGATGGCTGCTGTTCAGGGACTTAGTTATATTCACTATAAAGGCAAGTAAACTCCAGCACTGCTTTTGCATTTCAATATGTGTCAATAGACACTGTGAGTGGGTTTTTGAGGGTGTGACTGTGTGTCTGTGTGATGAAAGACAAACATGACAGGCAGATGAGCATAACACATTCATACCACTGATATCAGGATACAGTTCAGGGACATGGGAAGGTGTTTTATTTAAAATTTTAAGCAACATATAAGTCATACAGCAAAGTTGTGCCAGTGCTATTCTTCTTTTGAATTACACATAGAATGAGCCATCACATGTTATAAGATGACTATATACACATCCATTATATGGGCAAAAGTATGATTGCCTTCAGGTGTTTCAGCCACATCCATTGCAAACAGGTGTATAATATCAAGCACATAGCCATGCAGTCTTTTTAAATAAACACTGGCAGTAGAATGAGTCATACTGAAGAGCTCAGTGACATTAAATGTGGCCCACTCATAGGATGCCACCTCTGCCACAATTCAGTTTGTGGAACCTGTGCCCTGCTAGATCTGCCCCATTCAGCTGTAAGTGCTATTACTGTGAAATGGAAGTGTCTAGGAGGCTGCCAGGGGATGAAGTGCGTAGCGTGTTTCATCACTCACTGAAGAATTCCAGTCTGCCTCAAGCATAAAAACTGTGCTTCATGAACATCAGGAAATGTATTTCCACGACTGAGCGACTGCATACAAGTCTAAGATTACAATGCACAATGCCAAACTTGGAGTGGAGTGGTGAAAAGCACCCACCACTGAACTCTGGAGCAGTGGATATGTGTTCTCTGTCAGTATGTTGGACAAGTCTAGATTTAGCAGACACTAAGAGAAAATTACCTACCAGAATTCGTAATACAATTAGTACAGTTTGGTAGAGGAGGAATAATAGTTTGGGGCTGTTTTTCAGAGTTTTCAGGATGAAGGGTAATGTTAATGCTACAGCATACAAAGACATTTTAGACAATTTTTTGTTCCAGCATGTGATGTTGAGGAACTCCAGTGGCCTGCACAGAGCCGTGACCTCAACTCCACTGAAGACCATCAGGATGAATTGATAAGTCAGTTGCAAGCCAGGTCTTCTCTTTCAACATTATTATGCTTGTAATCTGAGCTGAGCCACTGTAGAAAAGAAAATTAGGTAATTTGTAGTAGCAAGTACAACCTAACTGTCACGAAATGGATGGACAAGAAGTGAAGTTTTATAAATTGTATTGGAAACAGGCTGAACACCATACAGGTTATGCATATCTGAACCGAATCACACAACTCCAATCAACTCCCAGATGGGTGACGTATCCTAAAAGTATTCCCTAACACATTATCAAAATAAAAGGCATGTCTCATGACATCTCCCCCTTTAAGTTTGTTTATCTAACAAATATCAATAAACAAATAATCCTAAGTATGTCTTCGCACTGACATACTGTAATAAAACATTAAAGTAAACTTCCTGTAAAGACCACCTTCTATATCATTTCTATAGTATTTCTTTTAACTACAACAAACTTAATTTCTCTTTTCTTTAAACTAAGCATTCATCGGACAAAGTCTTTGAACTTTACAGGAGTCTTAATAGTTCTTCCTGATGACCTTTTGACCAAAGGAACTGGTGTAGACGGCTGCTGGACCGGCACTCCTTCTGGTGATGCCTGGTCTGGAGCCTTTGGTACTGATGTGGGCTGAGCTGGCTCACTAGTGGTCTCACCAGCTGGTTGGGCATGTTCCTCTGGCGGTGTCTGCCCTTCCAGGCTGGGTTGCTCTGGGATGAGCTGCAGGTGACGTCGGTTTCGACGTGTGACTGTGCCTTGCTCAGTTCTCACCATGTATGATCGTGGCTCTGGTGCATTTGAGACTATCACACCAGGAGTCATCCATCTCTTCTCCCCATCCAGCTTGACCTTTACGTGCTGACCAGGGCGTAGAGCTGGAAGGTCACACGCAGAGTGTCTCCTGTTGTAGAAGAACTTGTAGGTCTGTTTTGTCTGTCTGTCTTTTTCTTTCAGCTGCTTAGCATTGATATTGCGGGGCTGCAGATGTTCTGTTAGAGTGGGGAGTCTCGTTCTGATCTGGCGACCAACTGCAAGCTGGGCAGGGCTCTGTCCAGTTGACTGACTTGGGGTGGCTCTGTAATTCATCCACGCCAAGTTTGGGTCCGGTTGGCGCAAGATCCTTTTGGCAGTCTGTACTGCTCGCTCTGCAGCACAGCTTGCTTGCGGGTAGTGCGGGCTTCAAGTTGTATGCTGGAAGTCATAGGCGTTCTTGAACTCACTGAACTCTGCTGACACGAACTGTGTGCCATTATCAATGATGATCTCGAGGGGAATACCCCAGCGTACAAACATGCTCTTGAGGCAACTGATCACTTGCTTACTAGTTGTACTAGGCAGGTGGGCTATCTCTATATCACGGGAATAATAGTCAACTGCAACTAAGTACTGTTTCCCGTCTAGCTCAAACAGATCAGCAGCTATCTTCTGCCATGGCCCACTAGGTAATGGAGTAGTCATTAATGTCTCTCTGTTCTGAGTAGGTTTGTGTGTGATACAAAACTCACAGGTTGTAATGCACCTGGTAATGTCCGGTCCGATGCCCGGCCACCACACTGACATCCTGGCTCTCTCCCGGCTCTTGGTCAAGCCAAAGTGACCCTCGTGGAGCTTGGACAGCACTTCCATACGCTGTGACCCCGGGATGACGATTCTGTCGTCGTATAGCAGAAAGCCGTCGGCTTCAGAAAGATGAGCTCTCGCTTTGTGATAGCCATGGAGCGTGCGTGGCAACTGCGATATTGGAGTTGGCCAGCTGTGATGGATATAGTGAGTGACTCTCTGGAGATCCTCATCCTGGAGGGTCGCCACTCGGATCTTCTCCAGTCTGCTGTCAGACACTGGTCTGGTAGCCATCACCGCTTGCACGTAGGCTTTCACATCTTCTTCAGTATCTGGTGCTTCACTGACTTTCAGTGGGTTTCGGGACAGTGTGTCCGCAATTATGAGTTGTTTGCCTGGCACATGTACTGGCTTAACATTGAACCTCATGAGGCGCATTAGCAAGCGCTGGCATCTTAGTGGTGCTTTATCCAGGTCGTAGGTGTTAATCAATGGTACTAATGGCTTATGATCGGTTTCTAGACAAAAGCTCTCCATTCCGTGTAGGTAACGTGAGAATCGTTCACATGCCCAGACACTCGCCAGACACTCCTTTTCAGTCTGAGAGTATCTGCGCTCTGTCTCTGTCAAAGTGCGTGAGCAGGATGCCACTGGGCGTAGAGTTTCTCCCTGGTCTTGGAGAAGGGTGGCTCCTAGGCCGTAACTACTGGCGTCTGCACTCACCACTGTCCGCTTGCTGGGGTCATAGTAGGCCAACACTGGTGTTGTGACCAGCATCTTCTTCACCTCTTCGAAGGCCTGTTCTTGGGCGACACCCCACACCCACTGGACATCACCCCTCAGCAGGGAGGTGACCGGGTGCAGCACGGTGGCCAGACAAGGCAAGGACTTGGCCAGGTAATTCACCATACCCAGCATTTGGCGGAGTTCACTAACGTTCTGGGGACTTGGCATGTTGGTTATGGCTTTGACCTTGTCACCATCAGGCTTTATTCCATCTGCTCCAATGACATGCCCGAAGAACCGTAGCTCTGGCTGTGCAAAGTGGCACTTGTCTTTGTTGAGCTTAAGCCCCGATGCCTTGATTGTCTGCATTACAGCTTTCAAGTTGCTGTCATGTTCTGCTTTAGTCTTCCCAGACACTATTATATCGTCCATCACCACAACTGTGCCTTTATGTTCACGTAGCAGGGTGCTCATTTCTCTCTGAAATATGAGCAGAGGTGATTACGAAGGGAAGTCTTTTAAAACAGAATCTCCCTATTGGAGTGATGAAAGTTGTCAGCCTCTGACTGGCTGGGTGCAAGGGTAACTGCCAAAAGCCACTGGACGCGTCAAGGGTCAAGAAGACAGCGGCCCCTGACAGCGTCGGCAACACATCTTCCAGCGTAGGCAAGATGAACCTCTCTCTCCTTACTGCTCCATTCAGTCGCTTTAGGTCTACACAGATGCGAATTTTGCCGTTCTTCTTGACCACTGGAACCATCGGTGCGCACCAGTCCGTAGCCTCTCTCACCTCCTCAATGATCCCCAATGACTGCATGCGTGCTAACTCCTGCTCTACCTTTCTGAGCAGCGGGAAGGGGACACGCCGTGGGGTTGTGACGCTGTAGGGCTGAGCATCCTCTCTGAGCTCAATTTTCACTGGTTTGCCATTTAAACGTCCAATATCACCGAAGACACTGTCACACTCCAACTCGTCCACTCTCAGCATTAGTCCCATCTTGCATGCAACTGCACGGCTGAGCAGATTGTTTGTGCACGCGCCACTCACAACGAATATCCAAAAGCTGTATTTTTGCCCCTTTCGTGCAGTGATAGCCAGGAACTTTCCCATGAACTGAAACTTGCCACCAAGACTGCGCACGTCTGCTGCTGTCTGGCACATGGCTGGTCGCATGGGCAGACTGAGATATGAGCTGTATGACATGACAGTAATATCAGCCCCAGTGTCAATTTTGAAGCATAACATTTTGCCACAGATTGGCAGGTCAATGTGCCATCTTTCATCTGCACTGTTCTCATTATGAACAGACCCCAAGAAGAATGCGCCCATTGACTCTCCATCTTCATTTTGTGTGGTTATTTCTCTTACAGTCTTTGTTTTGCACACAATGTCAAAATGTCCCGTCTTGTCGCATTTTCGGCACTTTTTCCCATGTGCAGGGCACCCGCCCTTCTCGTGCTCCCTATTGCACCTTGTGCACTTTCCCTCTGTTGTTCTATCTTTGTATACATGTTTCCACTTCCCCGCAGAGCCCTGTTTAAACTTTCTGAATTGTTTGTGGTTAACTTCTTTCACTTCACTTTCCGTTCTCATTTGTGTTTGTGTTTTCACGAGCTCAGATTGGCGAGCCAATTGGTTATGCTTTCTCTAACGTGAGCTCAGACTCTAGCTGAAGCTTCTGAGACACTTCACCGTCCGCGATCCCAATGACTAGTCTGTCCCGTATCTGTTCGTCCTTACTAGCCCCAAATTCACAATGCTCTGCTACAAGTTGCGTACAAAAGCCTCAACACTTTCCCCACTCTGTTGGGAGCGTCGGTGACAACAGGCACGTTCGTGTATAATGTTACGTTTGGGCACAAAATGTTCATCAAACTTTGCCATTACAGTATCAAAGTAATTCGCCTCTTGCTGATCAGTGAAAGTAAAAGTGCTAAACACAGGCTCGGCGTCTTTGCCCATTGCATACAGAAGTGAATTTACTTGCACAGCCTGGTCTTCTTTATCCAGCTTTGTTGCAATCCGAAAGCGTGCAAACCGTTGCTTCCACATTGGCCACGTGGAAGGCTGCGTGAAGTCGAAAGCTTCGGCCGTGTGGAACTTCGGCATTTTCCCTCGTCGTTTCCTCCCTCTCGTCGCTTGTCTTTACTTCACTCCACAACTCACTGCCGCTTTTCTCTCTCTCTACAAAAGCGTTTACGCCACCACTTCTGACACCATGTCACGAAATGGACAGACAAGAAGTGAAGTTTTATAAATTGTATTGGAAACAGGCTGAACACCATACAGGTTATGCATATCTGAACCGAATCACACAACTCCAATCAACTCCCAGACGCAGTGCGTGTGACATATCCTAAAAGTATTCCCTAACACATTATCAAAATAAAAGGCATGTCTCATGACACTAACATAATCTAACTAGGCACAGCCCATGTATTGCTGGCATTTTGCTCAAATCTGTCCCAAATGCACACTTTTAATCCTAGAGCCCTTGAGGTCTCATGTCCTATACATTTGTACATGGTTGACCTCAGCAAATTGTGTACTTGAAAGAGGACCACAGGGTTTAGGATGCTTTTTTTGGAACCGGCCTTTCCTCTTTGTCTGGCCTTTCAGTTTACATTAATTGTTTTGTGACCCATACATCAGTCCAGGTGCTCACATCTGCACTTCTTTCACTGTCATTTTGATGAACAAGTGCCCTGATTACTGTACTCAATTGCTAAGTTGCCCAATACGTTCAGTTTGTGGGACTGTTTTAGTCTTGATGGATAAATACTTAGCTTACTATAAATAACATGTCATTACCTGTTTTTGGCTTTAAACCCACATTATATTTATCTACACTATATTTCCAAAAGTATTCACTAGTCTGGCTTCACACGCATATGAATTTGAGTGACATCCCATTCTTAAACCATATAGTTTAATATGATGTTGGCCCACCCTTTGTAGCTATAACAGATTCAACTCTTCTGGGAAGCCTTTGGAGGTCTGTAGTGATTGACTATGAGATGGCGATCGATGCGCCTCAGCATCTGCCCATTTTACATGGCCTAACGCTTCGTGGCTGAGTTGCTGTCATTCCCAATCACTTCCACTTTGTTATAATACCACTAATAGGAAATTTCACGACTTGACTAGTTGCACAGGTGGCGTCCTATCACGGTACTATGCTGGAATTCACTGAGCTCCTGAGAGTGACTCATTCTTTTACTAATGTCTGTAGAAGCAGTCTGCAGGCCTAGGGGCTTAGTTTTATACACCTGTGGCCATGGAAGTGATTGGAACACCTGAATTCACCTGGCTGAGTGAATACTTTTGGCAATATAGTGTATGTCTAAGACAAGAAAGCCTACAAACTTTTCTTTATGGATTTCATTTTTTAATTAAATCTGTCTCTATTTGTACTTTGGTTGAAACCAGGATTGTTGGTTCTGGGTAGACTGTATAAGACATATTTGATTTATGATTGGTTAGAAGTTTATGCCTCTAAAATTGTAAACAAAGTGCCAGGACATGATTTTGCAAAAATGTTGTCTTCCCCTGGATATTCATGAAAATAGCTTAGTAACTGTCATACATGGGTAATAATCTGCCTAATTATGAAAGCCCAGAAAAGAAAAAATGAATAAATCACTAAGTCATTCTTTTCAAAGCGATGGTCAGATGAGTTCAAGAAACAACCTCATTTTAACAAAAATATAAACATTTAGGTTACTGTTTGTGTTAAATTCATTTGTGTAGAGCAGCCTCAGTCCATAGTCCAGTAAAATATTGTTAGTTCTATGACATAATCTGGTCTGCTAAAGCTAAAAAGTGAGTGTAATGAGCAACAGCAACAGAACAAAACGAATGAAATTAAATAAAAAACATTACAGGAATTAGCAGCTAACTGTGAAGAACTGAAAAGGGACTGAGAAGAAAACCAAGCCACGGCCACAGATTTGCAGTATGCTCCCTAATTCAGGTTTATTTGTAGACTCTCTTTTTGGCAGTAGGCGGAGGAGTTCTCTGAAGCGAATGGTTTGAGTAATTGGGAGGATTACATTGACAGAAAAGTGAAGAAACCATGCAGGGGACAAATGCCAGGGGTAAAGCATTTTCCTGGTCAATAGCACAGGGTCTTTCTCACAGAGAGAACAGGCACATTACTGCCAGCTAAAGCCCGCTTATCAGATACAAAGCCAATCTCTAAAATCCCTCCACTTAGGGAAAATCTCATAAACAACTAAGGCAATCAATAATTGTTTTTTCATGCTTTTGTGCATTACATTTGTCTTTTTTCTTCCTTTTCTTTGGACAAGCCAATAGAATTGATTGATTTTCCATGCCAGACTGTGTTGTGATTTTTGAGCAGTGTAGGCCAGGGAAGGCCACAGGCATTGCGTAGGTGACTTGGCAGCACCATCAAGGGTAAGACATACTCGAAAAGCTGGATCCTCACTCAGAGTAAGTTGCAATAAGTTTAAATGGTAATATTATAGCTGGCAGTGTAAGGCTTGCAATGAAACAAAATAGGAATCTCACTAATTCTGCAAAATCAAAACCATGTTTCGAGACGTAGCCTTATGCAAGTGCTAACTACGGTCATGTTTATGCAATGCTGCATAAATGGAACTTCCAAAACTAAAATCAAAAAATGGCTAAAAGACACAAAAAATGACTGCAAGACCAGGTAGACCACTAAACTGTCACCTTCAGACAAACAGCACTTTCCACTTTCAGAGAGAGGAGAAAATCAAGCTCTTTCTTTAGATCTGAAAAAAATCCACGGCTGTTTCTGTCCATCCTGATAACACTACGCTCTGAATCAGTAATCATGAAATGAGTTATTACAACTGTCAAAACAGTTGGGACAGCATAAGAAATGCAAACAAAAAAAAACAGAATTTTTTATTTAAACAAAAGCAGTACTAAGAATGAGACACTCAATCCATAATTTTATCAACTTCATATTAATTACTTTTGTAAATATACACTCTTTCTCAAATTGCATATTTTAAAAATCTTTATTATCCAGAAAAAGAACAGCAAAAACATTTAAAAAGTGGAAAAAAAGTATATATATATATATATATATATATATATATATATATATATATATATATATATATATATATATATCAGTCCAAGCCTTTTTGGTATTGAGGTTTATATCGGTTTTTGACTTATAGGGATGATATTCAAAGATAAAATGAGCAATGCTCAGATCAGTTATTAGAAAGTGCCTTGTCAGACTGCTGTTTACAGCATTAGTAAAGACTGCATGCACAAATGCAGGCAGACATGGTGACGGGCCTCTCCCTGAATGGATGATAGACAGAAAGTGACAGATGAGTGAAAACAGTTATGGCAGGTCAGCAGAGAAAGATGGAGAGTGAGTGTTCAATTCTTCCTTGAGAGTCGGAGTGTGTGACGGAGATGCCTATTGATCAGGCCCTTTGTCCACAGCCATCTTAGCAGGGAAAATCATTCCTTATTCACTCTGTGTGAATAGAGCGACTTTGTCAGGAGTTTGAGGTGAGTTATATTGTCCTTTTGCCATGGCAACAGTGAGGACGGTAGAAGCACACTGAAAGGTTGAGTCACAGAGACAAACATCTTCTCTATCGCGGTCATCAAGCACTCTGGATCACTTGCTGTCTTCCTACACATCCGGAAAGAGCTGATTTGCATTGGTTTTGTTCGCAGGTTAGAGAGGTAAACCGTGAGTCACTGTCCGTGAGACAGCAGCACAGCCACCTTCCCTCCACTCTGCCTCTGCCTTCTAAATGTTCAAAAATAAAGGAACCTCAGTGGATCCTGGATGTACAGTTCTATGGAAAAACCTTCAACTGACATTTCCATAATGTGGAGCTTTATAAAAATTCAATTTTGCTATTGATCCCTTAACATTCCAGGCTAATTACATACTAAGGCTTATTATGAATTAACCTCAGGGACTTCAGTGCAAACTCATGCAGCTTCTCTTAAGTAATTGAAATGAGTAATAAAACTTTGGGCATATTGTCGGAACAAGACCTTTCAAAACCTTTGAAACATTTCATTTCTCACAAACGCCGGGGAGCGATGATGAGGCGGACGCATATGCGAAGAGAAGCAAAATTATTAGGGGCAAATCCATATTCAGGGTCAAAACGGTCCAGGTTCAGAGAGCCAACATGGAGGCCAGCAGAACAAACACCTAAGAATGCAATACAAACAATACAGTACAAAGACCAAACAAAGACCAGCAACCTAACAGGGGAAAACACAGGGCTTAAATACAACAGGGTTAACAAGACACAGGTGGTTAACACAGGTGGTAATAATCAGCGGCAGCATCTGGAAACAAGGGGGCAGGACTGGGAAGAAACAAAACAAGGAATCACATGGACAAGACCAAAACAAAACAAAAGCACATGGAGGACTGGGAGGGGCCAATCATGACAAATGGACTTTTCAGGAAAAAGAAAAACCTTTTTTAATCAATATTAACATAGAAAGATGCTAAAGCAATAAATTTCATCATGGAATTTTATTTAAATGTATGAAAAAGAATAATGAATTTTAAAAATGGTGGTATTGATCTGAAATCTACACACAGATGATAATGTGAAACCAATTTTTAAATAAAAATGTATAAAATTATTCTAACATATTTTTTTTTGTTTTTTGACCCATAACAGATTTTGTATTCTAAAACCTCATGCATACTGTGCTTGTATGTAACTAAAGAGAGCTGTTCAAAACAGTTCTTTAAGAATATGTTTTCTGGTTTTTCACTGTACAAGGGCCTGTACAACTCTGAAATCAGAAAACTGGAACTGTGCCTTTCCCAAAGGACACTGGTCAGCACTTATGGCTCTAGATTTGTGGCTTTAGGTACCTGTAAGACTTGTACCAACAGAACATAATGATACTTGAGTGTTTTCCTCCAGTTGGTAACACTTGCAGCTAAAGCAACAACAATCAAGGCTTAAATCTTTGTTCTTCCAGCTGAAGATAAAATCACCGAACACTACTGCATGATGACCAATACATGCACCAGAATTTAAGCTAGAAGGGCATGATGATATGTTGATGGCTATATTTTAGATTTACTGCTTAGTAAAGCAGACACTAAAGAGACATAAACTAGTAAGGAAGTAAACATCAGTGCTATGAGCATTTTTACTAACAGGCATGAAACGAGCCATTTTGCTCAGATTTTCCCACTTGACACAGAAAATGTAGGCATTAGAGTTTTTGTGAATGTGTGCATGCAGAACAGTGACGTTTCAGTTGAAAAGTTCAGTTAACTATCAATCAAGGTAGCTAATTAGCTCATTTAGATCATTTAGAGTGTCTCTCAAGCAGGTGGAAAATAAGCTAAAATGAGAATCTTAAGTTCCTTACGGTGCCTGCTTGGGTAATTTCTTGTTTTTGATTGTATGATGAAAAAAGAAGAACCCAAAGTGGGCATCACCCCAAATAGCCCTCTTTTTTTGCATATTTGCAAGTGAAAACGTCTGTCTTTCTCCACACTTATTTTCCAGTACTTCAAAAGTGGACATTTCTGAAGTATATTACCCTGATAGGTATCATCTACAAAAAAAATGGATTAATTCTTTTCTTTCACAACTTTGAGTAGGAAGTGATAGCTTTTTGGCAACAGCGCTGGGAAAATCACTTCCATTTGATGAGAGCTAAAAACTTTTCAGGTTGACATGTACAAAGATTCCTTCCCTCATTGCTTGCAGGAACCCAGATGAGCTTTGAGCTTTCCACAGTTTTTTTCCTTTCGTTCCTTCATTCACCGTCTGATGGAGATGGTATTCCGGCACTGCAGAAGTCGGGTTACGTGAAGTTGTAGCAGCCTTAGGCTCTGTCAAATAAATCATGTCGCAGCAATTAAACTGCGTTCCCACTTGCCCAGGTACATGGAGCAGGCTGATGGCAAGCACTTACTGCACTTTTACTTTTATAGGAATTAATAATTCACAACTGTGCCTGTATGTGCATGAATGGGCATCACTGCATGTGTCTGTTGCTGTGTGTTGTTGTGGATCTATGTTAAAGAGAATGCATAAGAGAGAGGTTTTTATCATGACATAAACATGACAACATTGTGCTCTGGAAATGTGCTTCATTCACTTCATCATCTCCATAAACTATGTATGAATTTCTATGCTCATTGTGAAAGATTGCATGCAAGGTTTCTTGCATAAATTAAAATGCTTGCCATATAATGAAATATTAAGCTATTAAGTGGTTCTACAGTTGAAAAGCATCAGAGATGCTTTTCATTTTCTTGTCATGAGAAACACTAAAAATGGTTTCAGGTGTACACAAACTTTTAAATGTACTGTAGAAGATATATACACAATATGCCCTTTAGCAGATGTTTGTTAGATATCTGCTAATTCAACATTTGTTCTGAAATCAAGGGTGTTATCAGGATGTTTGTCCCCCATTGCTGCAGTAACAGCCTCTAGTCTTCTGGTAAGACGTTACACTGGCTGTTAGAACATTGCTGTGAGGATTTGCATTCAGCCACAAGAACATTAGTGATATCAGGTACTGATGTTGGATGATTAGTTCTGGATCACAAACTCCACTCCAGCTCATCCCAAAGATATTGGATGGAGCTCAATCACCTCAATCACTCCAGAAAACACAGTTGCACTGCTCCACAGCCCAGTGCTGGGGGGGGGCATTATACCCCTCTAACCGATACTTCGCATTGGTCATGGCGGTCTTAGACTCAAATGCAGATGCTTCAGAGCATCTCATTATGTGTTGGCATAGTTGAACACCTGTGTTGGTAATAAGTGTAATTTCAAGTAGCTGAATTCACTCATTAGTAGGGGTATCTGGATATTTATAGATATGAAATGTAGAACCACCCCTTAAACTCTAAGGTCTATAGGCTCACATTTTAATTCCTCACTCATAATTACTAGTGGTGTAAAAATAGCTGCATTATGAAGCATTGATTTAAAGGTGGCAATTCAACTACACTGATTTTAGAATATTGGAATTGATTATAATAATAATAAGAATGCAAATTTGTGGACCGTTTCCAAATGAAAAAAATGTATAATGTGAAATGTCCTGTTCATCTCCATTTCCTTTCTTATAGTCTAAAATCAGTGGTTGCATAATCCACAAAAATTGTTCTCCACCTTCTCCTTATGCCTCAGTAATCTACCTCCTCCTCCAACTTCTCCTACTGCAGAGGACTTCATGACTTATTACTTACTTCATGCTGTGTAGATCCACTATACACAAAACTCAAGCTAGACTCTAATGACCTTCAAACCACTTACCAAGCATGGAGTGATGGAACTGATTGTAACTAATCTTCCCACAGCCTTCCCACTGGGCCGAGTTCCTATCACATTTCTCCAAACTACCTCCTCCAACCATGCTCCATTTCTGTGTTCAGCAATCAGCCCATCTCTAACCTTCACTATGGTTCCTTTTATATCTAAGTGATGCTGCTACTCAATAAGAAAAACTCTAGATCATACAAACACTTTCACACTTTTCATTTTATTCCAAAACCATGGAATGGGTTGTCCTGGCATAGCTGTCTTCCCATCTTTAGAGGAACAAATTTCTTGACACCAATCAGTCTGGATACAAGCCAGGAAACTTAAGAGAAAACACCATCTTATCAGTCATGCAATCATTACACAAGCCAGGGAGAACTGCATGATTTCAGTCTTTATACTTCTTCACTTGTCAGCTACCTTTGGCGCCACCAGATGCTCATTTCAACACTGTTCAAACTAGGCATCAGCAGTGATACTCTTGCTTAGCTCTCATCCTACCTTCAGGATTCAACCTACTAGGTAGCCTGGAATTTCTCTCTCTCTCTCTCTGCCTCACATAGCTTCATACCGCACATAACATCTACCACTGTATTCTGCAGATTCTTACTTCACAATATTAAGAGATTATGACCCTTCCTGACTGCAAGTCCCTCCTTGCAACCTTCCATCAAATGGTGTCATATTCTCCTCTACAGAGATTTCAAAATGCTGTGGCTTATCTGGTGCATAAGCTTCTGAAAAATTCTTCCATGTGCTTCCAATGTTGAGATCAGCCCACTGGCATCCTGTGGAAGAAAGAATCAAATATAAAGCTCTTGTTTTCACATTCCATGCTTCAAAGGGCTCAGGCCCTTGCTATCTCTAGATACTGGGCTACTGGGCTCTTCACATGTACCTCTTTAAAATGCCCTTGAGGCTTGGTCTTGCTGCTTTTGTGTCCCTTCCATCAGGGATGGAACAAATTTCCCTGTACTTTATACTGCACAGTCTCCCAGTTTGTTCAGGCAATACTGTGATATCAACCCAGAGCAGGACTCAGTCGTAACCATGCTTCTATTGCTAGAAGTGCTCCTTAGTCAAAACACCAGCAGAAAAAGCACGTGACAACACATGAATTTGTAAGGAGAGGTCACCTCTAACTACACACTTCTCCCTGACAGTGACCCCACCACCCAAAACACCCACCCAATAACATTTTGCAAAACAGACTGACATCGTAATGCATATACACAACATAACAATATACAGAACAACCAACATTAAACAATACAAAGTCCCTTTGTTGGAGGGTGCCATCCATAAGCTTTTGCATGTGGCCGTCTGCATAGCTACACCTCTAGAGTTTCTTGGAGTCAGAGCCAGCCAGTAGCAGTTCATTACAGTACTTAGAGTAGAGTAATGCCTACCTGGATTCATTCACACTTGATTTGTGAATCACTGTGTCATTGCTCTCGAATCCACTGCTTTTTACCTCTGTGTTTTATTGCTTAAAAAAACGCATTTCATTAATTCTCCTTAGTTTCTAGTCTTGAATTTATTTCTTTAACTCTAACACTGAGACTTTGGCAATGGCCCATATAAACTCATTTTAATGCGCCACCAGAGGACAGACAATGCATGCATGCCCATGTTAGCCGCAGTGAAACATGCAGCATGACAAATTGGAGCTGTGCCTTTGTGTCTTTCCCTGTATTTAAGATGCACAAGGCTTCCTTTACTGTTAGCGACAGCATGATTTTTTTCCAGGGAGGGTGGAAGCTCATTCAGAGTGCAATTCATATCAGTAAGGTCTTAATATTGATTTATTTAATTAGTGTAACAATGAAATGTGACACACGTGACATTCCTATTCATATGTTTTCTTTTTAAAGAATGTGGTTTTGTAATATAAACTGAGCAGCTCTGTTATTTCACATACTATACATATCAAATGAAAGCAGTAACAGCACAGAGAAACCTTGTGATTAAGATAGAAAATCTGTTAAATTATTTTATAACCATAGAAAATATACATTGAATCATATCTTAAAGATTCATAACTGAGCTGAATCAGTGTGGGCTCAGAGATTTACATGACTTATAACTACAATACTGTAATACTATAATAAATTTCATGGTAGTTACTAAATACTTTGCAGCAGTTACTGCATAACAAGTCTTAACACTTTGATTATAAGGCAGCAGTTTAAGGGTTTAATAGTCCGAATTTCCGAATTTAGCAAAAAGGTTACAGTGGGAGTTTGAGACTGAACATGAATTAAGACAAAGAAGTGGACTGTGGTGTGTGACAACTACGTCAGTCTCTGCTGTGTGTGTTTTTTTTTCTTAAGAATTACTTGCCAGCCGCCGCAGTAAAAGTCTCTGATAGTATCTGACTCCTTCCCCAAAGTCAATTTGTCTCCAAGTACCATGGAAGCGCTCCCAAAGAACTGAATAAAAGATTTATAAAGGCTGTCACAGTATCTAATGGTGCAAGCTAACTTGAGAAGCTGTGCTTTTTTGCTAAGCTGAGGCTAGGGACAGTCCCCAGAGACCAGCTGACCGGGCAGGCTGCTGCGCTGCTATATAACTGAAACTGCATCACAGCACAGTTGCCTCTGACTGCAGCCTCAATCAAAAGGGTCAGATCAAAACTGGCCTGACTGCTCAGATCCTCCAAAGGTCATACCCTTTTGTTGACCTTTTTCTGGCTTTCATCCCACTTTCTTATTTTGAATCTAAAAGCTTCCAAGAGCTTTGAAACAATACAGAAACAAGTGTATAACTGTTTAATTTCCTTTCTAGCAAATTATCAACCCTTTTTTTATTTTATTTTATTTTTTGATATCCCTCAGATGTTTTATTGTGACAAATTTGGGCCATGTTGTACAGCTTGATTGCCTCTGTTATTAGACGAGAGTGTGGCAGCGATAAGGCAAAACATTTGTTTCACTTTATTACAAATTAGTCTAGTGCTTGAAGGCTGCCATTCATTTTTAATTTTATATTAGCCCTGAGACCTTACTGATATTTCATTACGTACAACCAGAAAGTCTGAACATTCATTAATTTTTCATTATGATATGCATGCTTCTGTCAGCCTGTTCATGCCTGACAAAGGCATGCAGTTAATATCGTTTGACCTCAATACAACAAAAACTGTGCATTAATACATTAATACAGTATAGCAACAGTCAAATGACTGTTAAAAGTGTACTGAAGTAGTATCCTTAGACCCAACTCCGGATCTACCTAATAAGCAACATAAGCAGTGGCTCAGGGTCCCGCGGCCTCCAGGGGACTCCTAACATCTTCTGGGTTGGTAGTGTACCTTTGTTGTCTAAGACACTCAAGTGAGCGTCTGTCGTCAAAAATGGAGAAGAAAAAATGGATAAAAAGCTTAGAGATAAGGATTGTTTTATTATTTTTTTATTGTTGTTATTGTTTTTTTGTGATGCAGGTGCAACTTAGGCTTCATTTCACAAAGTTTCAGCTTTACAAAACCTAACAAACACACACGCAGTTAACAACTTTCTCTGTTGATTCAAGTTTAGATACCGAGGCAGTGATGAATCCTCATGTGTGCATGAACTGCCAATCTTGTGAAACATTAGGTCACCAAAAAAGGAAAAAGAAATCATACTATCTAAATATGTAGAAAGTAAAGCATTTATAACATTACATTTTGTTCAAACAGCATTTTAATACGCACACAGGCAATGGAAAGGGTGAGGAAGCCAGCCTCGTACGTAATCACCCTCAACCTAATGTATACAATAATGAGATCTTCTCTACAAAAATCTTTTCTGTGTTATTATTTATGTTATTGTACGTTATTATTTTATAAATGCATATGTGCACATAAACTTCCAGGCGGTTGCTAAGTTGTTGCTGTGTTATCCAAGGCAGTTGCAAGGATGGTGCCTATTGTTATGGAATCCCACACGTTTACCAAGGTGTTGCTAAGCTGTTGCTAGGATATCCCAAGTAATTGCTAAGGCATTGCTAGAATGTGTGTGTGTCTATATGTAATGGGAATGGCAATGTAAGACATGCCCTTTGTGAAACCTTTTTGTGACAGATTTGAATTTTCTCAGCATTTCTT
This sequence comes from Pygocentrus nattereri, assembly GCF_015220715.1. Classification (NCBI taxonomy): domain Eukaryota; kingdom Metazoa; phylum Chordata; class Actinopteri; order Characiformes; family Serrasalmidae; genus Pygocentrus; species Pygocentrus nattereri. The sequence goes on along the minus strand of NC_051213.1, from coordinate 32,360,711 downwards.
ACCATTCATTTCCTGTAGGGAAAAACAGCTCTTGAACAAATGCTGGACAAACGCGTCCATGCGATCAGTCCCAAAGGCACTAAAATTGCATTATATTGCAGAATAATAAAACACAAACAGTAAGTTAGCTTTGTCAAGCCAACTTCATTAGAGAAAAAAAATAACCTGATTTTTACTACTGACTTTTTACACAGTGTCGTCTTGTTTGAATGACTTTCAAGTCAATTTCAGCACAGTTTACAATAAGTGGGAATGTTCTCTTGATGACATTGTTGAAAGATCATAAATATAAGAAATAAAAATATGGTTAAAAGCCAGTTACGATTGTGACTCTGAAGATATGATGTTCCTTGTGGGTTATGCCTGCCCTAAGTGCTTTGAGAATCTGTCCCCCGAGCTAGATGAACAAAGGGAACGGGGTGGACAGTGAGTGTAATACGGAGCCACACAGAGGTAGATGTAGGTAGCTGAGCAGCTGCATTTCGTCCAAGTTGCAGTTAATTTTGAATCTAAGAAGACCAAATAGGAGGACATTGCAGAAATCAACACACGAAGCAGTAAAATATTAGATTCTTTGAATTCCTTGACTGTTTAATCTTGTATAAGAAATTTAATGTATAAGCATAAATGTCACTATCCATATCTACATTTTTAACCAGACTGGAATATATGTGTGGACATATGTTTCACACAGACTGACCTCTTCAGTTTCTGGACAGATAGTGTGGGATAATTGCACTGTCCTTGGTATCGGTGACCTAAGAGAAATTCAAAATAACATGAAATAAAGATTAGGACCATAAAATTTAAATAGCTGAATCTCTCCTCCTATCCTTCGTGTTGAGCTGTCCATTGACGTTTTGTTAGTGGCATTATGGTGGCATGCTGGTATGTTCACTAATCTGAAGGAAGCTTGTGCTATCCTTGGTAGCTTGGTAGCCTTGTCTCATCAGGGGAGACCTAGCAAGTGAATGGAATTGGAGAAAAATTTGAAGTGTGGAGAAAAATAAACAAAAAAACACAAGGTAAAGTCAGCGCCGGAAGTGTGAAGTCAATGCAGCATAAAAATGAGATTATGAATAGAATATAATACAATTATGCTCCCTATCTAAAGTACTGAATTTATACCTTTTAAGGTGCCACCCATCTCTAAATTGTAACTTGTGCTTGAAAACTGAACAAAATCATATTTTCAAGTGGGAAACTTTTTCGGCCTTCTGTGAAAAATGGCAAATTTGGTGGTGAATGTGAAAAAGTGCACCTGATGTGCTTCTGTGTGATCTATGTGCTTGTTTAATATAGCAAAGCAGGATATGTTCTCCAGACATATTTGCTTTCTTCTTCGGTCTTTCATAAACCATCCAAACAAAGCGAAGCTGTATGTATTAGTTAACCATCTGGTCTGTGCGAACCTCCGATGAGCATCCCAACACATCAAGACTACTATTGAGCCATTAGTCTGCATAAATGCAGTTACTATCATGTCTGTGCTGTAGATTATTGTGAAATATAACAGTGTAACTTCTCATGTGGTCACCTACTAAGATTCTGTCACAACCACTTTGTGCTTCAGAGCTAAAATTATCCACTAAATCGTGCCTGTTTTACTCAAGGGACTCAGCTGTCTAACCGTCAGACAGTAGTTTTCCAGTTGAAACACCCATAGATGTTAACTCTTCAGTGCATTTTTCATGGGCTGGCTGTCTTCATCATCTACTGTGTCAAAGCTTCACTTTTTCCTTCTATGCCCAAATGTATGAATTCTGTGTTGTAGCTCAATTATTTCCATTATTCCCAAAGGGTTATTGAGCCTAGCACTGAAACCACTTGGATAATTTGTGGTATATCAGTTAATTAGGAAAGTTAAATAGGAAAAAAAAAGCAACATCTCCAAAATGGCACGCTGTAGCTATTGTGGACTGTAATCATGCATTAGTACACTTAGACCCTCAATTATAAATGCCTTTATGAACAGCTTTGGTGTCACTCCTCAGACGGACTCCATATACCAGTGTTATGAACTCCATCTCCCAGGAATCACTGGGAAAACATGTGACCGGTGACAATCGGTCACCCACCTATTAGCGCTCTAAGTCACCAGATTGCCGACTCGTTTGTCACATGACCTTGGTGGAATAGTTTTTAAGCCTGGGCTTCAGAGACAGACTTTGCGAAGTTTCTTCTATGAACTTGCTGAGCGGTATTTCGGACTGCCTTTTGGTTTTGACCTGGTTCCTGTTTATCTTGTCTCTGATTTTTGCCTTGCCCTGTTGTGTCTGGTGGCCTGTTGTGATCGTCATAGTTGTGATCATGTCTGCTCTCCTGGCTTTGACCCCCGCATGCACTTTGACACTGACTCTGCCTAGCGTCTCCTTTTCACTGACTTGTGCATCCGTCTGGATTTTGCTGAACCCTCACATTTGGTCAAAAATTGTAAATGTGCAACGTTGAAAATATCGACACAATAATATGAACCATGACACTTATTAAGTGTCCATATGTATTAATTATTTTCTGTGGGTGATTAGCAGTAATGACGTGTTTTTAGACTTAAGTTTAGAGCAGGTAACTTTTTGTTGGGCCTGTTGCTGTCACTAATCAGGAAAGTCTGAACTGAGCATGTTTAGCACATTAAAAGACAGTAAAAGTTTCTAAAATTAGTTATTTATAGCTATCAAAACTCTTTAGTTTCAAATATTAAAACTGTTGGCTGATTAAAATCTATCAATTCTTATTAGAAATGGTAGACACATGATTGAGCTATCAGATAAATCATACACTGGAATTGAAAGTAAACCTCAAAATGTTGTGTATTTAAAGCATTTTGTTGGAACTGATGGATATTCCACAACATTTCTTATGATGTCATTTATATGCATTACTGATGTATGTGTGCAGTAAAAGATTAACATGTCAGTTTATTAAATAGGGGAATGCACTCATTATACTTGTTAAGGTGTATCTTCTTTAAAATGTCAAAATGTCTGAGTGCGCAACTTAGATGAACCATATTTAGACTTAAGGGAAATCCAATTATTTAAAAATTGTGTTATAATAAATAATACATTGACATAAATTGTTCCTTTCCTTTCTTTCTACATACATTTGTTGCACAAGAGCACCACCTCTGGTGAAAGTATAATTCACACTGAGAGGAAGCCAAGCTCTCTGAATCAGCTTTGAAAGCATTCGATACCAAACAGGGACATGTAGTAAAACTACAGGGTCTAATCTTAATTCTCAGAGATGCTTGTGGTCAGAGATACACAACATTGTTCAGCATGTCAGTGTTTGAGTTGTCTGGCTATCCACCATAATGCTTTAAGAGGGAATTCCACAGGTTGCGTGAAACATCTGTGTAATTAAATCAAGTTGTAAACATCTTAATCAGGGTGGTTGGATGTGGAATGCATCATTCTAGAGAAACTTGCTGACTCACTGTACACAGTGATGATGATGATAGCAACAAGGAAGATCTACCTCACTGAATGTTTTATTGCTACATATAAAAAAGTCCCCTAAGATTTCCGATTTATAATTATTTTGTCAATACTAACATTAAATATAAAAAACAGAAGACACATGCAGGTTCCCATCATGGCCACTGTAAAGAAATCAGAGATGACAAGGTTCTCTACAATGAGTCATTTTATATTATATATATATATATATATATATATATATATATATATATATATATATATATATATATATATATATATATATATATTTTTTTTTTTTTTTTTAATATCACAGTGATTCACTATTGAAAACATTTAGAAAAATCTGAATTCACCTTTGTTCCTCTCTTTCAGTGATGTGGAGAACCATTTATTTATGGCAGATCATGCTTCAGATTAGAGTAGATCTTTCAAATCATATCTTAAGTGTATCCACTCTCTGATGCTTTTGCTACTTTTCCCCATTATCTAAAAGATTATCTGCCGTGAACAGCAACAAACAATAGGTTAGACCATCTCAGTGTTCAGTTCGTTACAGAAAAGTTGTACGTTTTACATATGAATTGTGCAAAAACTTTGTTTACATGTAATCATGTTTTTTTTTTACATGTGATCACATTTTTTCATATGTGATGACTCATTTTTATCATGTGAAATGTGCAACAACCAAACAACCACATGTGAAATCCGTCTGACTTTTCTGTAAGGGGTAAGTAAAAGAGTGACATAGAAAAAACAGTTTTGTGTCCATAAAGAAAGTTTCAGTTGAGATCTTTGAGTTTTCTAAAGTTCTATACTAGTACCATACATCCAAGCGAAATTTGCTATGTCTTCTTTTCCTGCCTAAACTGCAACAAAAAAAAAGATTTTGTGATAAGAGGCAAAAGAAATATTGCTCAAAAAGCAGAGGGTGGAAAGTATGGACCTTGTACCTTTTGCATCAGGCATCACAGTTTCAGTGCCTGAGCAGAGGCCATGGGCAGTGGGAGTTGTACCAGTCATCTCAGCATTATATGGCCATAAGAATCTCCAGAGTTGCAAAGGTCATATGACTAAGTTGAGTAAGTTGTATAGTGGTAATACATTGGAAACATCAGGAGAGATCTTGTAGGTGTATATCACAGAATGAATAAACAGAGAGAGGATGTGGACGTGATGCCTTGGGATGAGCACAAGTCATTCTTAGTATAAAGTTTTCAGTGTAATTTTTTTTTTCTAAATACTTTAGAATCTGCACTCTCTCTGCCAATGTTAATGGCTTATACAATAGGTGACATGGATGTGAATGCATAGATGCCTTGATGAATGGAGACAAAGTGTAAGTGTGGTTGATTAAGTATTCTGTTGAAATTACAAAACTTTTTTTAAAATTTGTCTCTTAAAACCAGACATAAATTAGTGGTAGTCTCTCAAAAGTGTATTGCTGGGTGACATCCTTTAACAGCAGCAGACACAGTGGCTATGTGAAGACAAAGGCCATTAACATGAGCTGAAAGAATGTTTACCAACAGAATAAAACTATTTCAGCTCACAGAGAAAGATGTAGACATGAGATGACACAGAGATAAATGTGCCTTGATGCGACTGCAATACATGCTTGGAGTCTATGTCATTGTTTTTCAAGTGTTATTTTTTTAGCTGGATTGGGTTTGATTCAGAATGGAACTTTAATTTACATTGAATCTTTGTCAAACCCTAGGATGCTTTTATAAGTGACAAAATACATATACAGCAATAAATAAAACAACCCACAATACACACACGCACAGATGTGGGAACTCCCCATGCTAAGGTATAGAGTCACTTAGCTGGTCTAGAAATAGTTCTTAGCCATGCCCAGGGGGCCTTGCATTTATGGTGAAGCATCATAACCCAGAAAAAGTCCTCAGCTGTGGAGGGGTAACATTGTTTAAGCAACTGGCCCAAGGAGCTTTGTAGCTGTGGTGTAGTGTCAGTCACGCAACCAAACACCACTGATCAAGGCAGCCTTACAGCTGCAGTGTAGCCACGTAGCTATGACATAAAGATGATCAAGCGACCAGTCCAGGCAGCCATGTAGCTGTGGTGTAGCATCTATCAAGCAACCAACCCAAGCAGCCTTGTAGTTGCATTGTAGCAGGGCTCATGCAGCCAACACTCAAGTGATTGGCCGAAGGAGCCACGTAGCTTTGATGTAGCGTCACTCAAGCAGCTTCATAGTTGCAGTTTAGCATTGACCAAGCTGTCAGCCCAAGAAGCAATGTAGCTTCAATGTAGTGCTGTTCAAGTGGCTAGCCTCTGAGCCACCAGGGTCTCTGTGCAACACTATCTTGGTGAAGGTTTTAGCAAACCACTCAGTCAGTGGGGAAACATTAAAACATACACTGATCAGCCACTTTATTAGGTACAATGCTAGTAAAAGGCTGGACCCCCTTTTGCCTTCCGAACTGCTTTAATTCTTTGTGGCATACTTTCAACAAGGTGTTGGAAACATTCCTCAGCGATTTTGGTCCATATTGACATGATAGCATCACCCAGTTGCTGCAGAGTTGCCAGCTGCACATCTATGATGCGAATCTCCCATTCCACCACATCCCAAAGGTGCTCTATTGGATTGAGATCTGGTGACTGTGGAGGCCATTGGAGTACAGTGAACTCATTGTCATGTTCAAGAAACCAGTTTGAGATGATATGAGCTTTGTGACATGGTGCAATTTCCTGCTGGAAGTAGCCATCAGAAGATTGGTACACTGTGGTCATAAAGGGATGGACATAGTCAGCAACAATACTCAGGTAGGCTGAGGCATTTAAACGATGCTCAGTTGGTATTAAGGGGCCCTAAAATGTGCCAAGAAAATATCCCCCACACCATTACACCACCACCAGCAGCCTGAACCATTGATACAATGCAGGATGGATCCATGCTTTCATGTTGTTTATTCCAAATTCTGACCCTACCATCTGAATGTCGCAGATGAAATCGAGACTCGTCAGACCAGGCAACATTTTACCAATCTTTTATTGTACAATTTCGATGAACCTGTGCAAATTGTAGTCTCAGTTTCCTGTTCTTAGCTGACAGGAGTGGCACCCGGTGTGGTCTTCTGCTGCTGTAGCCCATCGTCTTCAAGGTTCGACGTGTTGTGCGTTCAGAGATGGTATTCTGCATTCCTTGGTTGTAACAAGTGGTTATTTGAGTTACTGTTGCCTTTCTATCATCTCGACCCAGTCTGCTCATTCTCCTCTGACCTCTGACATCAACAAGACATTTTTGTCCACACAACTGCCGCTCACTGGATATTTTCTCTTTTTCTGGCCATTTTCTGTAAACCCTAGAGATGGTTGTGTGTGAAAATCTCAGTAGATCGGCAGTTTCTGAAATACTCAGACCAGTCTGTCTGGCACCAACAACCATGGCATGTTCAAAGTCACCGAAATCCCCTTTCTTCCCCATTCTGATGCTCGGTCTGCACTTCAGCAAGTTGTCTTGACCACCTCTACATGCCTAAATGCATTGAATTGCGGCCATGTGATTGGCTGATTAGCTATTTGTGTTAACAAGCAAATGAATTGTACCTAATAAAGTGGCCAGTGAGTGTACACACAAACAATATAAAACAAAACAAATGGCACCGCTGTAAAGCAGCAGCCACACTATGCCAATATATTTGGCACCAGAACGCACACACACTGTCAACATGAAGCTGGGAAAATGCAGGTAATTTTTGACAATGTGACAATTTTTGACAAATGTCTGATTTTCAATTTAAGTAGCTAGATATGTGAAAAATGGTCAGATAATTAAGTAACTGGAAATGCTTGGTTAGCAAGTAATTCTCAGAAAGATGGTGTCAGGGAGTGTCTCTGAGCTGAGGTGAAACATTATATTGTTGGTTCATATTATTTTCTCTGCCCACTTGATGGGAATATACCTCAGAAAATGTTTAAAAGACATCAGACTTTGATTATAGATGAATGGTATGATATAAAGAATGGTACTTAATATGACCAGGGGCATGAACCAACCAAATAAAAAAAGATCAATGTTGTTTTCAGGTTGATTTAAAAAAAAAAAAAATCTAAAATAAATTATTGTTAAAGGCAATGCCTGATAAAGACAGACACCATAGTGGAGTACAAGGAGGGGTGGAAATTAATAGAAAACAGCAGAGGACAGAGGAGACTGTACACTTGTACAAGAGACTTTAATGGATGTATTAGAAGTTTACTTCATTTCCTGTCACATGATACCACTGCAACTCCCTGCAACTGTGTGAATATCTGTGCAGTGTGACTGGATCTATTCCTCTGAATAAAAGGTAAAATATGTATGTTTACTGTACATTTCTGCTGACAGAGTTTTTTGTAATGCAACTTTATCCTTGTTTTGACCATGAGTGTTTTATCAGTGGCTTTATCTGAGCATTTATTCTCAAAGCTAACAGCAGTTTGGCTCTGATAACTGATCAATTCTTAACAAGTAAGGAGAGAAGGATGCATTTCTAATTGATATATTTGGTTGGTGGACTGTTCTCAGTCCAGCAGTGACACTGATGTGTTTAAAAACTCCAGCAGCACTGCTGTGTCTGATCCACTCATACCAGCGCAGCACACACTAACACACCAACACACCAACACCACATCAGTGTTACTGCAGTGCTGAGAATGACCCACCACCCAAATAGTACCTGTTCTGTGTGGGTTCATGGGGGTGCTGACCACTGTGGAACAGGGTAAAAGGGGTCTAACAAAGTATCAGATAAACAGATGGACTACAGTCTGTAATTGTACAACCCCAATCCCAATGAAGTTGGGGTGTTGTGAAAACATAAATAAAAACAAAATACAATGATTTGCAAATCCTTTTCAACCTATATTCAATTGAATACACTACAAAGACAAGATATTTAATGTTCAAACAGATAAACACTCAATTGTTGGACACTAATTGTTGAAGCTTTGTAGGTGGAATTCTTTCCCATTCTTGCTTGATGTACAACTTCAGTTGCTCAACAGTCTGGGGTCTCCATTGTCGTATTTTCTGCTTCATAATGTGCCACACATTTTCAATGGGAGACAGGTCTGGACTGCAGGCAGGCCAGTCTAGTACCTGCAATCTTTTACTACGAAGCCACGCTGTTGTAACACGTGCAGAATGTGGCTTGGCGTTGTCTTGCTGAAATAAGCAGGACGTCCCTGAAAAAGACGTTGCTTGGATGGCAGCATATGTTGCTCCAAAACCTGTATGTACCTTTCAGCATTAATGGTGCCTTCAGTGAAAGTTACCCATGCCATGGGCACTAACACACCCCCACACCATCAGAGATGCTGGCTTTTGAACTTTGCACTGATAACAATCCGGACAGTCCTTTTCCTCTTTGGCCTGGAGGACACGACGTCCATGATTTCCAAAAACAATTTGAAATGTGGACTCGTCAGACCACAGGACACTTTTCCACTTTGCGTCAGTCCATCTCAGATGAGCTCAGGCCCAGAGAAGCCGGCAGCATTTCTGGGTGTTGTTGATATATGGCTTTCGCTTTGCATGACAGAGTTTTAACTTGCACTTGTAGATGGAGCGACGAACTGTGTTCACTGACAGTGGTTTTCTGAAGTGTTCCTGAGCCCATGTGGTTAATATCTGTTACAGAATGATGTTGGTTTTTAATGCAGTGCCGCCTGAGGGATCAAAGGTCACAGACATTTAATGCTGGTTTTCTGCCTTTCCGCTTACTTGCAGAGATTTCTCCAGATTCTCTGAATCTTCTGATGATATTATGGACTGTAGATGATGAAATGCACGTTGAGAAACATTGTTCTTAAACTGTTTTACTATTTGCTCACACAGTTGTTCACAAAGTGGTGAACCTCGCCCCATCCTTGCTTGTGAATGACTGAGCCTTTCAGGGATGCTCCCTTTATAGCCAATCATGTTTCCAATTAACCTGTTCACCTGTGGAATGTTCCAAACAGGTGTTTTTTGAGCATTCCTCAACTTTCCCAGTCTTTTGTTGCCCCTGTCCCAACTTCTTTGGAACGTGTTGCAGCCATCAAATTCAAAATGAGTGAATATTTGCAAAAAACAATAAAGTTTATCCGTTTGAACATTAAATATCTGGTCTTTGTAGTGTATTCAATTGAATATAGGTTGAAAAGGATTTGCAAATCATCGTATTCTGTTTTTATTTATGTTTTACACAACGTCCCAACTTCATTGGAATTGGGGTTGTAGAACTAGAAATTGCAGATATACAGTAAGTGGAGCTGATAAAATGGACAATAAGCTTAGAAACAAGGAGGTGGTCAGAATGTTATGCCTGTTCAGTGTATCTTTCTTCATGGCTATGCATATGAAGTACAAAGTCAAAAGACATTATGCTTGTGCATTTAAAGTGGAGACCAGATACATCACTAGACAGGTGTTTTACCTAGTCCTAGTCTTTAAACCAGAAAAACACAGTCTAGAGGCTACTATGGCACCTCTGAGGTCATCACTGCAACATGTGTAGTGATGCTTGAATTTTTTCTTTTTTTTGACTGGAGTGTACCTTTAACATTTTACTCCCGAAGCTTCCTTTATTCACCTTGCCTGAGGGGGGAATAATCTGAAGGTTAAAGACACGGTTATATTTTGGACAAGTTCCAAAGCCATTCCACAGCATTCATTATTAAATACTGCTTATGAATTAATACATTAACTTAATACTTAAAATGTCAAAGTCCTTAGTGGATTTACACCTAAAGTGACTGGTAAATGCTTATTTCCCTCAATTAGTGCTATTTCTCCTATCACTGCTTTATAGAAGGGCATTTTAGGCCCCAGATGCCTTCACTGAAATCTGGATAGCATTACCTGGTGTAAAATAGCTAGCTAGAAACCAGCCTAAGATTTGGCCAGAGGGATGCTGTTGTCATTTTCCATGGAGCTAATGTAGTTTTAATCACTAGAAAGGCAGAGTGTTCCAGATGCTCCTGAGCTACAGAGCTATAGGCCTCTCTGGACCTCTCTCCATCAGCAATGAGGGAGCTCCAGCTGCTCTTCACTGCCAGCTAGCCATAGTCAGAGCAGGTGCAGGTGTAAAAGTAAGGCTTTCACTGTTCATAGGGCACCTGCCAAGACTCTGTATCCAGAGGGGTTATGGTTATGTTTAATTTTATTAGAATCTGTCCAATACATTTAAATTAAGGCATGAATAAGCATGGCCTTAAAAGATGCTTATTTAGAAGCCATTCCAAACCATGTATCCCGATGAATATAAGAAAGTGATATTCCTTAAGTGGTACCAAAGTGGTCATGGAGAATTGGCAAACAAACAACAGATAAATAAACAAAAAGCAAGTAAATAAATGATTTGTGTAAATTATGTAAATAAATGAAAATGATTGTAAAATATTATACGGAACACAGAATGACCAGCATAATGAAAAACATCATGAAAATTTTATGATGTCTCTTTTCACGACGATCCCAAAAATGTAATATATTAAAATAAATTAGAATATATTGCATATATATTTTTTAAAATATGCAGAATGATCCATGTGCAGTATTGTACAAAAGTCAGATATTCCTTCATTTATTTAACAGAAATGACAGAAGTCTCAACAACTCAATATATTTTTTCAGGATTTAGTGTGTCCTGTTTTTGACTTAACTACACTTTCCATTCTTTTCAAGCTTGCTTTCAGTTTTTCAAAGAAATCTTCAGGGATATTTTTCCATACCTTTGAAGTTCAATCTTGTAAGATGGTTGCATTTTCTGTTCCTCATGATCCAAGTTATACCAAACTCATTTAGTGATATTGATGACTGGACACTGGGTGGGTCAGTCCATTGTTTTGGGAACACCAGCAGCTTCTTTGTTTGATTTGCAAAGTTTCTTCTCTCCATTTATAAGAGTTTTCTTCTGCCATTGGAAGGATGGACAGAAACATCTGTGGAGGTTTTCAGATATGAAGCTAGAGTGGAGCTTGATTTACTGTCCAAGGTGAAGTCCTGTTTATCTGATGGGGACAGTTTTGGTGGTCAAGCAGGTCTTGCACAATTGCGAGGAGTCTAATGTTTCGATCAGTTTTTAAACTTCAGTTTTGGAAACTTCTGTTTTATCGCTTATTTTTCTTTTATTTTATCATCTAATTTTCTGATCTTATGTCTAGAAATAGAAATATATTTTAAAAATGAATAACTGGTACGTAGCGATCATTTTGACTAAGTTATATCAATGACGGCTTTGGGTTTTTTTTTTGCACATACTTCATTTGAATTACTCGTTTTTAAAATCATATCTTTTTTCATGCTTTTCTAATAAAAGCCAGAAACTCTGATACTTTCACTGTGCAAATATGCCTGTTTTTGTGCACACTTCCATACACACCGAGTAAGTGCATCAGCTCGATTCACCATGCTACAAGCTGGCTAGCAAACTAATTGAGTTATGAAGTGAGACATGGCTAAGGCTTGCTGCCAAGTCATTTACTTAGTTACAGTACATTGAGCTGCTACTGTAACTCAGCCATTCCAAATGACACTGAAAATGGTCAACATCCATTACAGAGTGCTGATTTTAACAGGAGTGCCTCTTGTACACAGTCTGTTTTCCATGGTTCAGAGGAAGGATCAGAGGATTTTGCTTTTGATGCTGAGCGACTGCCAATGCATGTTAATGACAATATCAGGGTAATGACAAAAAGCCAGAAAAGCTGAGCCCCACCTGTGTATAATTACTCTCAATTGTGCGAAATGCTTATTCACAACCTGAGCATGTAGTGCCAGTCTCACCTTTCAGTCTCACCTGCTCAGGAATCGAGTCTGTGGTGTAAGTGCATGTTGTATTTTAGCCAGACTATGATGGTTCAGAGAATAGCCCAGAATGCCCTTTGATTTCTTGCCTGTGATCAGAGAGAGAGAGCACTTACACTTGTCTGAATTGTGCGGCTGCAAGGTTGACTGAATGACTGGTCACCATTTTCCAGCTATTTTGCGGCTTTGGTCTCCGTCTGAGCACCTCTCGTTACCTCGGGTTCTTCTTGTAGCCTTTTAGACTACACATTGTCAATTAGCTCCAGCAAGCAAGAAGCTGTCCAAGGAAATTTTGATCATGTGAAACTGCAATAATGGTGGAAAGGTCAACAATGACCTTCTCTTCCAACCTGGGGCAAAATGAGTCTGAGAAGAGAATGTTACATTCAAAGCATGCTTTTCAGCCTACACTCGTAAAAGCAACAGTTTTTAAATGATCCTTGGCCTATGTTCATGGTTCTAGGTAAACCATTATCTGGTTTACAATATGTGGAGGTTCTTAAAACTTCAATAAAGTTTCTTAAAGGTGCAGTGTGTAAGATTTAGATGAATTTATTAGCAGAAATGGAATATAGTGGACAACCTGTTTTTATTAGTATATAGTAATCTGTAACTGGGAATCGCTGAGGTCCCTTTAGCTTAGAATAAGCCCTTCATATTAGCATAGGGAACGGGTCGCCTTCAGTAGCCCAGCGCAGACAAACCAAACACTGGCTCTAGAGAGCTAGAGAAGCAAAATTAAATCAGGACAGGAGACGGCAGAAAGCCTGACAGCCACCTTAGGCTCTACTACATGCTTGGAAAGGGAGGTGTCAGGGAGGGTATTCGGTTGGTTCCTGTCTGCAACCTCACCATGTGATGCCACTAAATCTCACATGGTGCACCTTTAACGCTCACACATCTCATTTACAAAAACGTTTATTTAACATCCATTGAAAGGTCCCTAAAAGAGCCAGAAGTGGTTCTTCTGTGGCATCGCTGCAAAAGCCTTTTTTGGTATCTTTATTTTTGAGTTTGAGAATATATGGAAAATGAGGATAAAAAAAAGTCCATTCTAAGCCCATTTCTTTTCTTTTCTTGTAAAAAAAAAAATCATCACATTTACACATATATATTCAGCCTACTGCAGGTTAGCCCCCCACTCTCATTCACAATGAAGTTATAAGGTGTATTTCAACATACTACTTTTTGAATGAGCCACGGTATAATCCTGCTTTCACTGCTACTGGGAACTTGTCAAAAGCAAGGAACTTATCAAAGTGTTCATTTTCAACTTTAGCAAGTTGAAGTCAGAAAAAATGTACAGTAATTTAACGCTTGTTTGGCTGCAGTTAGTGGATAAAATCTGTTTAAAAGCTTTTACACTGGAGTTAAAAAGTTGCTTGACTAGAGCTTCATTTGTTTAAAAAGTGGTGGCATTTAATTGTTAATGTAGTGCAATAAAGGGTATCAAAGCACAGAGTTTGATTAAATATCTTGTACAAAAAGGTGTCCGCTGGCATTTGATGATATCATACACAACCAAAAACCAAAAGTTGGCCTGAAAAGCTTAAAACACTATTAGTTTTTATTCTATGAGCGCTGCCATGTTGACATAATGTGATGAATTGCAACTCAAAAAAGTTCGAGCTCTTGAGAAACTCCAGCTTCCCAGTGGGAATTACGAGTTAGGTGGCTGTTCAAATGTATTTTTCTTACTTGGAAGGAAGACTTCCCAGTTCCTACTTAGCCACGAACACAGCATAAGACAGCCAAAATATAAAGTAGAAGAGAGATCATTTACATGTACCAGTCTTAGAGGCACAGTAACAAAAACAGCCAGTTTAACTGAAGGATGAAAAGAGCTTATAAAAATAGGAAACGAGTTTATAAAAAAAAAAAGAAATTCAGTGGTAATTCTCTATTGTCACTGAAACATCGTCCAAGATTAGGCTTAGCCTAGACTTCAGAGAACTTCAAGGAAAATTTAGTGCCAGAAAAATGTAAGATATGGGCCCCTTAAATTTACATTTAAGAAGCATGCCACTGGCTTTCAGCATGAACCCCAACAGACACACATTTCTCTAAAAGCAGACATGAAATGTGATTTTTATATAGGATTACAAAAGGTGATCCACTTGACATTCTGTAGGGCAATGATACATTTTAATGTTCTGTATACTCTGTGTGATCCACAGTGGGCTGGTACAGAGGTACTTTATCTTGCTTACAATAATAGAACAAAGACCATAACTTGGAATCGTTTTCCGTGTCTCACAGCGATGTGTTATTTGCACTCATAATACCAAGACTACTGATTCTTCCTGCACGTTAGCATGAATGACCTTGGTGGGCAGCAGGTGTGTGTGAGAGGGAGATGATATGCCTGTGGTAAGCTGCACGTGACACAAAATTCCCAATTAAGCCACAGGATGTCTGAGCACATGCTGGAAAGGAAATGTTTGCCAGGAATGAGCTTTTTGTCCTGTGAATCAAATTAAAAGATACAAGAACTGTGAGTGGAATGTAGATGGATATTGTTAATAGCGCTGGTATCAAGCATAATTCCTTTTCTTTTTAATTCTCTTGAGTTTTAAATGCTTCCTATAAAAGTTTGTTAGCTTGGCATCCATTTATGTTACCTGGTTGGTATGTAGCCTGAATGCACTTGTATAATGTACTTGTATGAATGTTCAGCAGTTTCAATGAGCAGTACCATTTCTGATACGTGAACTCTGATCAGATACCAATTATCTGTTAAGTTACTCGTTTTCCATAGACATTTCATACATTACTGTGCATATTTATTAAAGTGTTAGAGTAGTTACACAAAAATGTAATACAAATAAGCGATTTCTTCTCTTTACCTGTAATGAGATACCTGGAAAAAAGTAATCTAGCTACTCATGACTTTACTGCTACACTGCTCTGTAAAACTCTTAAAAACCTGTACTAACTGGAAAGTACAAAGTAAAACCCAGTAGTCCTTTCAGTACTTTATAAAGAAAAAACTGCCTTACAGAAAATGATGCTGATTAAAATGATTAATGGCTAATGCTGTTTGAAAACAGAGTAGCAGCTACAAATGATTCAGAAACAGCTGTCTAAAATCGGAATGCAGAGCTTATAGAGATGTTGATGAATGTAAATTGAGTCTAGCCTGTTCAGCTGTTCTTGTTTGCTCTCTCTTCTTCAGCATGGCAATGTTTATCCATCAGTCTCATACTAGTGTGACTAGATGCTTCAACAGATTGCCCGTCGAGTTTAAGCTGTTCGCGCTGTACACCTCACATTACCATTTAAGGATGTACAACCAACTGTCACAAATTATGTACAACAGGTGAGAATAATCCATATAGAGGAAATGTATGACTTACATGCATCATACATTATTAATATTGCTCTGTTACAGATGTTTCAGTAAAGGAAGTGTAATTCTTAGTACGTCGTAACTGTAATGTGATTGGAAGAATTTAAGCATTAATGTGTTGCACTTCTTTGTTACAAGCAAACAGGAATTGCATAACTGTTTCATGTTACCTCGCTACTCCCAACACTGCGTATTTAGAAACGCGCAGTAGAGGCTCCCAAAGTAGTGACAGTCAAGCATTCTTTTTGAGGTTTGTGCAAATGACGTTGTTCTTAAAGATTTATTAAATTGGCCTTTACAGTGAATTGTCTTTGGACTGACTACTTAAGACCTGAGAATGTAGCTTATAAATTGTTTAAAGACATTATATTTAGGACAGCTTTTTTAAAGTTATGCTGTTATGGCTTTTTCATTGTAATAGTGTAGTTTAGTGTGCCTTAAGTGTTCTGGTGTTATGTTATGGCTTTTAATATTTTTCTGGTGTTTATTGTCTAAATGTTGCCGTGTTCTAATATTAACTATATTTTTCTAGTGTCTTTAGATTTACACTTAAATGAAGAGAATGTTACAAATAATAGATCATCATATGCAAAAATTTGGGCACCCAAGTCAAAAGGCGTGTCCTGTTGATTTTCAAAGTGGAAATAAGTTAACACATTCTCCATAGAGAACATACCTTTGCATGTTCAAATGCATAATTATTGCTGTTTATTTGAATTTAACATATTAGGCGCAAAAAAGAATATGGTATGGCACATTTTATATTTTATGTTTGTGTAAACTCAGCAAATACATGTTTATGTAAATGATTATTTAAACTCTGTAAATAAATAGAAGTTTAATATAGGGCATATAACTGTATTTAATTACTCATTTACAGATTGAAAGCTGATGTGTCCTGTTGGGTTATCCAGCCCTTTGAACAAGGTTAGTATTGTTGCTAATACAGTTCCAGTATATTGGTTTGAAGCATCATACTTGTAAGCATAACCAAACTTTTTTACTTTCAGATGTCAGATCCAGTCTCGCTTGCAACTACCCTGATTGTCACTCTTGGCTAATGGGTAAGTACTGATAACAAGCTGTCAACAACTCCACATAACTACTGATAATGATGCATTGATACTGGGAACATTTCTATTTGTGCAGTTTTACATTATTTTTATTTTCATCTGTGTCTTTATCATCCATGAGTCAGAGTCCTTTCATTCTCAAAACAAAAGATTACCATCTCATAACAGTCACTTCACTATCTGCCCAGATCCTGAAAATCTAATACAGCTGTAGGACTTAGAAGATCTGACTTTGTTCATTTGTTATGAGGAAAGGGAACTACTATTTGAATTTTTTCCATGCTGGAATGCCATTTATTGCAAAGGTCATTTTGAGTGTAGAGAAAACTGATATTTGTGTGAGGGTGATAGCAGGATTTATTTTAAAGGTTAGTGTGCTGTATATACCACCACTGAAAAGTACACGGGCCCTTTTAAAAAAAAGTTTCACTGCCTTGAAAGCACCACTTTAATACAACACAAATCAGTTGGATCAAATTTCCGAAAACCTTCACAGCATGCAAGAAGTATCACGAAGCAACATCCATACATCTCATGAACATTCCAGAGCACAGAATGCACAGTGCACTTGTAGCAGTGTGGTGATATTTAATGTGTAGCAACTGTCTGACTCTTCTGGTGGCATGTAAGATGTGTGTGAAGGTATCAGGTAATAACTAATCCCATTTTTTATTCCCACAATGTCAAGTAAAATGATGAGCTTGAGTATATTTATGAAGAAAAGAATCTGCTTTTTACTTACATTTTAGTCCTTCACTTTTAGTTATTACCCCTTTTTTGTGTTTAATTTCATTGCATTTTCTTGGTGACAGCCTCTGTACTGCTTTGCAATTGGCCGCATCTTTGATTGTGAGGTTTATTATGTTATTTTTGACCAGAAGGATCTAAAAACAGAATAATACAACCTTTAGTTTTGAACTTCAGCACTGATATGATGTACTAGGAAGTTGCACTGCAGTTCTGTAGCTAGTCAGTATTTAATTAGTTCTTTGACATGGTGCTTGTATAACTCCAACTCAAGTTGTTTTTCAGAAAGATACTTTTCCTAACAAATGCAAGCCTAAATGTGTATGAATGTGCATGAACAGTGATGCAATTAATATAATGGATGTATTCATTACCATAGAAATAAGCTTTCAATATATACAACATATTTGACACACTATCCCATCAGCGAAGTATCGCCAGTTCTACCTATTTTCATTTTTACCTCAGCAGGGTCATTAGGAAACATCTATTGATTGATTCTGTGAAAATGTAACTTAATTAGGTGGCTAGTAGCCACAGACAATGTCACTATCATGTCTGTAACGCTGCTCACAGCTCAATAAAAGGCAAACAGAGGACACTCAAAGTGAGACAGTGGGAGTGAAACTGTAACCATTGTCTATCTGCCTTAAACAGCTGCTCGTCTGCTGCTAATCTTGTGTTATTCATAACACAAAAAAAGTGATGCTGTGATAGCAAAATAATAATAATAATAATAATAATAATAATAAAATAAAATGTAAAAATGTCTGGTTTTGTACATTTAGCCTCAACAGCATTCTTCACACATTCTTACAGCACTCTTCACACATCAAGCAACAAAAATACTAAACAGTCAGAATTTTTTTTTCCTTCATTGGTGCTTCCCTGTCTAACAGGGATTACACAAGTTACACGTCGTCTCATTTGAGGTGGGGGAACTTTGAAAATGTCAAACAATGAGAGGGAATGCATACCCGTTGTCATAGTAATCACTGCCAAATGTTACATTGTTAAATGAATCAAAATGTGTGATATTGGTTATTTTAGTGGTGAGTTTATTTACATAGTACCTTTCATACACTGCAGTCCTTCAGAGTGCATACAAAGATAATTCAAATTTAAATATAAAGAAGGTGTAAGAGATAAGAAATTTAAACATGAATGCAAACAATATATTCAAGAGATGAAGGTAAGCATTTCCACTCTCGCGTTTTCTAAGCCACTTATCCTCCTGGGTTGCCAGGGCTACTCACTGTACCCTTTTAAATATGGGAGAAGATGTGTCCCCCAGTCCCCCTGGTGCCTACACCCCTGGACACTACTTGCAGAAATATCTTACATTATATAGAGGTGGAGACATCTAGGCTAGGCATGAGCCTTGTATAACCCACAACCATGTATACAATAATGAAAAC
Organism: Pygocentrus nattereri; assembly: GCF_015220715.1. Taxonomy (NCBI): domain Eukaryota; kingdom Metazoa; phylum Chordata; class Actinopteri; order Characiformes; family Serrasalmidae; genus Pygocentrus; species Pygocentrus nattereri. The sequence goes on along the minus strand of NC_051213.1, from coordinate 32,341,884 downwards.
TGTATGTAGTGAGTCAGTAACTAAACATAGTGTTGATAGTAGAATATTTGACAACGCTTAGTCATTTTTTTTTCATAAATGCTTTTAATTATTTCCAGCTTGTTGTTACTGAATAGTGTAAGAGGAAAATAGGAGCCCTCCTGTTGCACCTCCTGACACCCGCATGTCCTCACACATGTTGCAGTCCTGTGTTTTGATTACAAAGCTGTGAATATTTTTTTTTTCTTCATTTAATTTATTCAGTTAATCTCTAGTCTTAAAAATGAAGGTAATAAAAGGGTTTTATATAGCACCAAAAATGATTCTGCCATTGTTATGTTGTCAGGCTTGTAACAAGAGAAGAATCCTTTGTTATCCTATATAGAACCATTTTCACAAACCTTCTGTATAAAACCCTACATGACACATCCTCCATCAATCTGAAGAACCATTTCACCATGCAGAGAAACCTGCAAGCAGGCACATGGTTCTTCTGAATGTCTCTACTAAAGAACCTTGATGAACCATCTTGTTGTACCTATACTGCCATTCATCCACTCTGCTTGCTGAAGCGGTTCTCTGCAGGAAACTTAACTTTTTCAGTACTGGAAGTCAGTGTGCTGTATGTTGCTCAACACTACTTATATGGCAAATATGCACGTTTTACTTCAAAATGCATCTCTGCCTCGCTGTTCAAAACGACATAAAGAATCTTCTGCTCATTCCCTGCCACGCCACTAACCGCTAAGCGATCCAGCAGCGTTTCAGTGACAGCAGTAACCCAATCCTTTAAAGGTCTGAATCGTTTGTCTTGTCCCAGCGAGGATGCCTTTGATGCTGGTAAAATAGCCGGGTTCCTTTTTGGAGAACAGCGGGATATTTCTAGAAAATCTATCCTCTGTCAGCTAGCCGAAGACAACCTATTGGTATTTCAGATGTGCTACAGTGAACAAAGTCCTCTCAGGGGAGAGCTCTGGTCACCCACTGATGAGACTTCTTATGTCTGAGGAGGGACTTTTTAAATGAAAAACACTGAAATGGCTAGACGGACAGCGATAGATTGAACAGGTGCTCAGCGGTTGGGCTCAGAATGGAAAGGGACAAAAATCTATGAGTATTACCTAACATTATACTCATTGTGTTCGCTCTTTTTTGTTAGGATGAATTCGAAGAAAAGGGAAAAAAGAGTGAAGAGCGAGAGTTGAGGCTTGAACAGGCTCTTGTGTAGATTTTTGTACGGGTGTTTGTACACAGAAAAGGAACTGCTTACACTGCTGTCATATCAATTGTAAGCTATTATTCTCCTTGCATCAGTTAAAGGGGTCTCCTTATTCATTATGTCTTATTATGCTTCACCTGACCTTAATTTCAGCAGTTAATCTGATAAATAACCATAAATTACTATCCATACAACTAAAAATATTAATCAAGACTACATATTGGCACCCTATTAGATGCAATCCCATTATCGAGACCCCTTCTACATATTGACCTTTTCTTAGAACTGGTCTGTACAAAGTGAGGGAAGCTGCTCTACAATTAAAAGAACACAATGGATTCTTGCATTGCCTTAGGCGTGTTTGATATGGCTGTGCATTGGGAAAGGGCTTCTGAATAATGGGCACAATTGGTGATGGGTGGTCTCATTTTGACCTCATCTGAGCTCATGCTAAATAGCTGACTAAAAGGTCAGACGCACCAAACGTGTACCAATTTGACAGTTATTTTTCCAGCTGGAATGAGTCCCAAAAGCACAGGATTACATAGGGAATTGCAAAGGTTATCGCAAGAGGGTTGGGTCAAGTAATGCTTGAGATATTGCAAGTTCAGTAGGTTAAATGTCAGTTTGTGCCTTGTTCCGTGGTTGTGCACCCGCTCCCTTACTGCACCATTCATTCTGAAGCATTGAAAACATATTGTACGCTGTGCTTTTGTCCACGTTACTCAATTTTCATGTATCTCTGACATCCAGATTGTCTCAACATAATATTGACATCTCAACCAATTTGGAGATGCACATTATTGCACTGTTGTATTAAAAGGTTTGGGCATCCTGGTCAAATTGATGTTTAGTTGATTTGACATATCCTCCACAGAGAACACACTTCTGCATGTTTTAATGCGCAATTGCTGTTTACTTTCTGAATTGAATATATTGGGAAGAATAAATAATAATAAAACAAATCTGCAAAATGTGCAAAAGATATGATACAACTTTTAGCTTGTTTTCCAATTTTACATTTTAATTGCAACATATATATAGAGTAATTGTGCACAAATATTTGCAGGAAATAGTATACAACTTTATACTTTACAGGAAAAGTCAAAAACATTCTTAACTTTACTGTCAACACAGTCAACACATTCCCAGTTATTCCTGTCAGAAGTGTGCTTAAGGGAAGCAGAATGTTTTCCACTGTGGGCAGTCATGGGCTGGTATCTTCCATTGCGGGGTAGTCATGGACTGGAGGCTAAGGATCCAGCCTTGTGACCGGAAGGTCATCGGTTCGATCCTCTTAGCTGACAGTATGTGACTGAAGTGCCCTTGAGCAAGGCACCTAACTCTGTGTGTGTGTTCACTAGTGTGCATGTATGAGGGTGTTTCACTGCATGGATGGGTTAAATGTGGAGGTGTAATTCCAAAAACAGTTGGCAAATGGTTCTGAATTCAATTCAAGTATTACTTGTATTATTACAATAAGTTGAGTGTATAATATTCTGATATGAGAGTTTTATTGTATGCAGAATTAAACAAACCCTAATATCCTGATGATGATGCTTATTCCTTATTGTACTTTTTCCTTTACTGTTAAGTATTTATGCCCTGTGTTTTCCTATTTTAGCAGTATTTCTCTCACACAACACAAATGACTTCTAGATCTAAGCTTGTTTACATTAGGAGTCTATCTCGTCACTATTAAAGAAACACCTCAGTGTCACTGCAGCACTGCGAACCAGAAAATCCAACCAAAAGTCCATCGAAAATATCAAGCCAACAGCGTCCTGTAGCCAGAAACTGACCACTGATGAAGAACTAGAGGATGACTGGCATAAATTGTGCATGGAAAGAGCATTTTAGGTCATAATACTACATCTACAAAAAGTGTACTAACAAGGTAGGTGGGTTTAAGAGAGTGGACAGATATTGGACACAGTGTTTAAAAGCTCTGCACTTGTACTAGTGCAGCACACACTACCTTATCAGTGTTGTTGTCAAGGAACCACCACCCGCAAATAATTTGTGGTCAGTGGTGGTCCTATGGTTGTCCCTTTCCATTGATATATGGGGTAGAAGTGCAGCAGATAAATTGTCCAGCAGTCAGGAACGATGCACCTATATGGCAAACTGTCAGACAAAGATACCATGCTGGTAAATGTTTTGTTCATCGAGGTAAACACTAAGTAAATGTACCCTCAAATTAGCAACAATAGTCTCAATGTTTTTCCCAAGGTCATAATCTAGAGTTTTAAAACAGAACAATGATATAAGATGCCTGGGGACAAGACAGTGTGTATAGATCAATGCAACTTGAAAATATATAGCACTGCAGTGGAATATGTTACAACGTGTTTCCCTAACGGAAGCGGCTGAAGACGTAACCTTGAGTGTACCACTCTAGTGATAGTTTAGTACCTTTTTTTCTGAGAATGTAGATGTTTCTTATTAAATCACCAAAGGGTGTGAGTATTTTATGTGATGTTTCCATTGTTTTGTACACCACCAGTATATTCCCGATGTTCTTTCTATGTTTTAAACACAAATGCACTCATAGCAACTGTTGTAAGTTTAGACAAGAACACTGGCAAGTCTCATTCACTCTAATTATAGCACAATTTGTTACAATACCTACATTTAGAGTACATAATTTAGATGTTGACATTAGTCACTTAGTTTCTTACAAAAAACTGCCTTATAACTAGTTGAACTGGTTAACTAGTTATACAGTATTTTACCATAACAACAGCAACAGACATAATAAAAATACAAATGTCTGTAAAATAAAGGTGATCGTTTTTTTTGTGAATTTACATGTCATTTCTGTAAAATAAAAACAGCAGTTTTGCATGCACTTTTACACTCATTTATTTACATGCAAATGGGTATATACCATTTATATTTTACAGTAATTTGACATTTTATGTGGATCCTAATTTACTTCTGGTGATTTAGATATTACTAGCATGGGGCAAATTTGTATTTGTTTCCTGGCTGTTTCAACTATTCTACCACAGCATAGTCCACCTCAGTATCACGATTACTGGAAACTCAACATTACAAAAAGTGTGCTACAGTTCTTATTACACTGAATGGTACTTTTGTTAGTGTTCACAGCACAAGAGTCAAAACATTACAAAAGAAGGCATGTGTGGGTGGAGCATGGATAGATCAAATGGGTCACTACTTTCCATCTGCTGCACACTTTTAAATGAACTGAATGAAGTTTTCAACGCTTTAGAAAACAATAGTCACACCCACAGTCATGTGGAAAAGTTTAAAGTCCGGGTCAAATCGTATGTTTTGTTGATTTTCTAAGTAAAGCAAGTTACACAACTTCTACAGCGAACACACTTCTGAACATTTTAATGCAATACTACTGTTGCTGAATTTAACATATTGGGGGAAACAAAGTAAAAAGTGACATGTGCAGAAGTCAGAACATTTTATAATGTAGTTTTTCTCCCCCAATATGATAAACTCTGCAAAAAAATGCAGTAAAATTTACAGGAAAATGTCACATTTAACTTTGTTCTCTGTAAAGAATGTATTTTTCACTTCATTTTTCATTAGAAAACCTTAATCCTCACTGCCATGTCCATCTAGGTTCTTCATTTTCTGTCAAATGTCTGTGATGCTACCATATGAAATATAAGAGCAAGCGACACATCACGTCATTCTTTTATATCTGCTAAGTCCTTTTGTTTGTGGTTGCTTGGATACTGTTCTTGCCCGAAGAAAAAATGTACATCAGAAGAGATGAGCCATTAAAAAAATGCAGTAATGTCACTTCACTATATAGACTTATACATAAGTGGGTTTTAGAGCAAAACAGATAAGATACAGTATCGCATTCCAGGGAGGGAGTGTCTGCCGTATCATTGTGTTGGGCGGATGTATGCAAAGGGAAATGAAGTGGCTTGTTTATGCTTTTTGAGCGGAGAAGGAGTACAGACCAAGGAGATGCTAAGTGCACATACAGTGCTTTCTCTAACTCCCTTGTCCCTGAGTAATATTTATCTCTGTTCCTGTTGCATAATGGATAAGCAAAATGATTTTGGTTGATGGAATGTGGCTACATAATTAGCACGTGTGGCAAAGAGCCCCGAAGATTATGAATTTAAGCTACTCGGAAACTATCATTTTCCAGCAAATGTTATATATACTGTGTGTATGTCTGAGCGTGTGTGTGTGTTTGGCAGCAGGCCAGAGGCTTTGACCAAATGCCTCGGTTAGTGAGATTAGTGTCTTTCCCTCTAGGCTATAGACAGAGAAGAACCTGAGAAACAGCCAGTCTCTTATTGCATTACACTTTCAATTCGGCTAATGAAATTCACTATGCTGGACAATGGGAGGAAATTACATTTGAGCAATGGATGACCAGCCTTTAGATTCCCTCTCTCTGGTCCCCTCCACCCCTCCACCCCTCCATTCCAACCCCCACCCCCTACCCCCCCACCACACTCCTTCCCTTCACAAAGGCACCGCGAGAACATCTGTAAAGATGGAATTTGCTTTAAAGATAATTTTCCTAATTAACCTACACAAGATTTAATTAAAAGCCGGTCTGGTTTAATTACAGTGTTTTTTTCCTTCTTTCTTTCTCCCTCTCTCTCCTGCCGAACAATGTGTCGAGAGCAGAGTGGTGAGGCGTGGAAGGAACATGTCTTGTGTGAGGCTGAAGCAATATGGCTTGATGGATGGGCTGTAAGTGTTCTTTCAGCTCTGTCCTAGTTTGATGTAGCTGGAGTTTTAGCAGTGCCAGCACTGCCCCTGTCCCCTCTCTCTCTCTCTCTCTCTCTCTCTCTCTCTCTCTCTCTCTCTCTCTCTCTCTCTCTCTCTCTCTCTCTCTCTCTCTCCCTTTCTCTCTCTCTCTCCCCCTCTCTCTGTCTCTCTCTCTCACTTCTTGTACACTCTCTTCATTTCTCCTTCTCTTTTGGGATTTTGTTGGCAGTTTATGTGGCTTAGTTTCCTTCATTTTACTGACATGGATTATCTGGGGGGAAATGGGTGCTAATAACATTAAAATGCAAAGTTTTGATTGATTTGGACTGTTCTTCTGATCCTCTTATACAGTCAAAGTTATGAACTCACAACAGTGTAACATCAAGTCTGTCTGTACATATGCTTTTAGAAATGAAGCTTCCTCAGTGTTCCTTGGTTTGGACATACAGTTTTGTGCAAAAGTAAGAGCCCAGGCAAAACAGCAATTAAGTACAAGTTGCTCATTTCCCTACCAAAAAAGTAGTAAACATGTATTTAACAGAAGCTAACTCAGACAACTCTGTATTTTGGGGTTTTACCTTTATTATGGCTTCCGTTTTCGGAAACTTGCTTTTAGTTTTGCAAATAAATCTGCAGGGATATTTTTCCAACCTCCAAACGTTTTGATTTTTACAATCCTAAAAAAAAATCCCAGTGGTCAGTTCATTGTTCTGAGAACATCAGCAGCTACTTTGTTTAATTTGCAATGTACTTCCTTTTTCTTAATGAGAGCTTCTTGACAGCTACACATCCTTTCAAGAGTTGTCTTCTCACAGTGGAAGGATGGACAGAAACACTTGTGTTTTTCAGATCTGAATCAAGAGTGGAGCATGATTTATTTTTTTTTCCTCTCTCTCAAAGATGAAAGCTTTAAGCAAAGTTTATCTGATGGGGACAGTTTTGGTGAACTACTGGTCTTGCATGGTTTTAATCATTTCTTGAACTCTAGTTTTGGAAACTATTTTTCTTTGTCTCCTTCCTTTTCAGAAATGATAACTAGTGCTTTATTGGCCATTTTGACTGGAAATTAAATGAAGGAAGGGTGGTCTCTGACTTTTGTCCAGCACTTGGGGATACAGCAAATCTTGTCCCTAGCAATGTCATAGCCCTCTGCAGTCAAGAATCCAAGACAGTATAATTAACATCACTCACTTTGGATGGCCTTCCTTTGCCCCATTACTGAATGTAATGCTAGCCAGCACAGGCATCTGTTAACTGATGAAGCAGCATGTGCAGGTAGTATCCTCAAAGCACGTTGAGCTGTCCAATGAATTTACATTTGTGACATTTCAAAGAGAGGTGACTGGCGTTATGTTTCAGGGTGGCAATTGGCTGCAATTCAATAAAAAAAAAAATAATTAGAATGAAAACTTTTAACTTATGTGGAGGTACAAAAAATAAAGGGAACACTCAAATAAAACATCCTAGATCTGAATGAATGAAATATTCTCATTGAATACTTTGTTCTGTACAAAGTTGAATGTGCTGACAACAAAATCACACAAAAATCATCAATGGAAATCAAATGTATTAACCGATGGAGGCCTGGATTTGGAGTCACACACAAAATTAAAGTGGAAAAACTCACTACAGGCTGATCCAACTTTGATGTGATGTCCTTAAAACAAGTCAAAATGAGGCTTAGTATTGTGTGTGGCCTCCACGTGCCTGTATGACCTCTCTACAACGCCTGGGCATGCTCCTGATGAGGTGGCGGATGGTCTCCTGAGGGATCTCCTCCCAGACCTGGACTAAAGCATCCGCCAACTCCTGGACAGTCTGTGGTGCAACATGGCGTTGGTGGATGGAGCGAGACATGATGTCCCAGATGTGCTCAATCAGATTCAGGTCTGAGGAACGGGCGGGCCAGTCCATAGCTTCAATGCCTTCATCTTGCAGGAACTGCTGACACACTCCAGCCACATGAGGTCTAGCATTGTCCTGCATTAGGAGGAACTCAGGGCCAACCGCACCAGCATATGATCTCACAAGGGGTCTGAGGATCTCATCTCGGTACCTAATGGCAGTCAGGCTACCTCTGGCGAGCACATGGAGGGCTGTGCTGCCCTCCAAAGAAATGCCACCCCACACCATTTCTGACCCACTGCCAAACCGGTCATGCTGAAGGATGTTGCAGGCAGCAGATCGCTCTCCACGGCGTCTCCAGACTCTGTCACGTCTGTCACGTGCTCAGTGTGAACCTGCTTTCATCTGTGAAGAACACAGGGCGCCAGTGGCGAATTGGCCAATCCTGGTGTTCTCTGGCAAATGCCAAGCGTCCTGCACGGTGTTGGGCTGTGAGCACAACCCCCATCTGTGGACGTCGGGCCCTCATACCATCCTCATGGAGTCGGTTTCTAACCGTTTGTGCAGACACATGCACATTTGTGGCCTGCTGGAGGTCATTTTGCAGGGCTCTGGCAGTGCTCCTCCTGTTCCTCCTTGCACAAAGGTGGAGGTAGCGGTCCTGCTGCTGGGTTGTTGCCTCCTACGGCCTCCTCCACGTCTCCTGGTGTACTGGCCTGTCTCCTGGTAGCGCCTCCAGCCTCTGGACACTACGCTGACAGACACAGCAAACCTTCTTGCCACAGCTCGCATTGATGTGCCATCCTGGATGAGCTGCACTACCTGAGCCACTTGTGTGGGTTGTAGAGTCCGTCTCATGCTACCATGAGTGTGAAAGCACCACCAACATTCAAAAGTGACCAAAACATCAGCCAGAAAGCAGAAAGGTACTGAAAAGTGGTCTGTGGTCCCCACCTGCAGAACCACTCCTTTATTGAGTGTGTCTTGCTAATTGCCAATGATTTCCACCTGTTGTCTATTCCATTTGAACAACAGCTGTGAAATTGATTGTCAATGTTGCTTCCTAAGTGGACAGTTTGATTTCACAGAAGTTTGATTTACTTGGAGTTATATTGTGTTGTTTAAGTGTTCCCTTTATTTTTTTGAGCAGTGTACTTCAAAAGGTGTGTCACTCTTGCATATTGTGGTGTCAACATAGAGGATGATGTTGGAAGCACTGTACATACATGCAAATGCTCTTTTGTTGAACAGGCACTTCAATAGCCTGCTGACATATCCAGCCCAATGCTACTAAATAACAGCAAGAATAGCATGAAAGGTCGTCAATAGCATTCAATAGTGTAACTTTGCTCCATGGTAGACACTAAACCCACAGCCCAACACAACAAAACACAGTCAACATATAAACACATCTAAAACTAACAACAACAACATTAGCAATGTAGCCACAGCAGAAACAGTACCTTTTACACCAAGACTGGTGCCTCCCAAGAGCTTCTTTGAATGACCACACTTACTAAGCTCCTCATGGCAGTGGGTCAGCATGAGAATATTTGACTATCAAGGAACTATCAGTGGAAGAGTTCTTCAGAGAAAGTGGTCCTTTTTTGGAATGGCTCTAAAAAACTCTCCAAAAAAGATTTTCTCCTAAAAACAAAAAAAAAACAACAAAAAAAAAAAAATTGAGTGTGTACATACAGCATTGCATCAGCAGGCCTGCTCACAGCCTCATATAATTCTGTGTATTGGGGAGAGTGTCTGTGTGGCAGTGGCAATAAGGAGAGACAGATATGAAGTTAATTAAGCTTTCATCCCTCAGAAGACCCCAGCAGTCTCAGAGAAGCTGCCTTATAAATCAGACCCACACTTCAGATGGGGCGAGCTTATCGCAAGTCTTTGGGATTTTAAGTTTCATCATCATTCTTGTTGTTTTTGTTGTTGTTTTGGTTTGATACCTGTTCATTGGATTTGTTGAGGTTATCCTTCATGCTCTGGCTCAGTGGATCACTGTTACATTACTGTCTGCTGCAGTACTATAAGGAAGGATTCCCATTATGTTGGAATTACTGTTGAGGGACAACCTCATAGAAAAGACCTTTTGATGCTTTTGTTTTGACACTAATCCAGAAAAAAACATTTTAGTAATAATACACTTTAATCAGAGATACCTTCTATATCCTCGCCTGCAATATCATCAAAGACAGGGCCTCTCTCTAACAGTTTCATTACTGAGGAACCCTCAGGACCTTCCTTGAGAAAAGGCCTACTGAGTTCTGAGAATTAAAAAATACAAAAAACTGTAATTTTTAGTTAATTTCATTGTTAAGTTTTGATCACAAACAAAGGGGTTAAGATCTTGAAGTGCCCGATGGAAAATGATCAAATCAGGACTTTGTTTCAAGGTGGTATCTGTGTGGCATTGGTTAGACTTTTAGGAGCTAAAGGCCTTACACTTTAGATTAAGTGCAACTAATCAACTATTCAGTTTTTGATTTACAATGGCTAGAATCAATTTCATGAGAAAACACATCACCCCATGCTTTTGGAAGGCCTAGATACCTTACTGTCAATACTGACTGGTCTAGCCACATTTCAGTTCTGTGACTTTACTGAAAAAGTCACTGTAAAACTCAGATATTTAAAGCTTGTGAATTCTCTACAAAAAACAAAAAATATTCATGTGCACCAGTATTTGCCTAGTGCTAACATATTGGAACTCCCATAGAGGAGCCAGCTGTCTAAACATTATTGTGAAGTTTTGATATTTATAGCACAACCTGAACAGTCACGTTTTCCCCTGATTTTCCCTAATGCATTCATCAAACTTTAACAAACCCAAATAAATAACAAGCATATGTATTTGTCTATTTTCATCAACTAAGCCTGCATCCAAACACCCCCAAATCCTTCCTTTGTATTATTCTCCATAACACTATGCCATCTGTTGTGGTCATATTTCGTGTAAAAAGGACTTTCATTGTTGTTTTCATTGTACTGATTTTCTTTTGTGGCTCCTGAATTGACAGTAAATGTTTCAAACAAATATCTCCTTCACTTCACAGCAGAAAAACTGCTGTCTGCTTTGACTCATGACTCCTTTGGGAACTGGTAGAGGGGACAAAAAAATCAATAGCAATAAAAGAGCAGCAAAAGGTGCATACAAATTACAGCAGTCTATCAATGTGCAAGTCTTAAAACTGTAACACACTGACTCATCTCAGGGGACCCATTGACCAGTTCATCTGGAAAAGACAAAGACTTGATAAGGAAACAGGAATTTGAAGTAGCAAAGCTCTGTTACTAACTAGGAAGATGCTGGTAGGTGACTCACAAATTGACTGTCAATTGTGAAAAATGAAAGCACTGATAATCAGAATACACTAAAAAAAAATCAGATAAGAGGGTGAAAAATGTAAAAACGTCAGATCAATGTTTTCCTTCTTATTGTATTTATTTTTTCCCTTGTGTTTTCTTCTGAAGATTTTTCATTCACTTCAACTGGTCCTTTCCCCTGTGCTTTATGCATGCTTTTCATGTAAGTCATAACAATAGATAAAGGGAACCCAGTGAAACAAATAACACAAACAATTATGTAGTTTTTCCATTCATTATTCCATTATTAAACACTTAAGAAATAAATCCAACATTAAATGTATTTGTAATTTGTTGGCAAAAGCATGTGGACCTCTGCTTTCAGTAACTGCTGTGACCACCTTGAGCAGCAATAACTTCAACCAGGTGGTTCCTGTAACTGTTGATCAGCCCTGCACACTGACTACTTCTTGCACAAGTGCTTCTACACTGTTATGTTGGTGGGCTTTCTGTCTTAGGTTCTCCCACAACATTTCTGTTTGATTATGGTCTGGATTTTACTCAGCCGTTCAAAAATATAACATGCTATTCTGCTTCAAAGTTAAAGCAGAAGAACATGTTACATGTTCGTAGACTAACTGATGTTTTTAGGTTTGTTGTCTTTCTGCTTTCTTTTTTCAGGTTTAGTTCATGGATAGAAGCCTTATAATTCTCTTAGTATTCTCGTAGCATTTTCTGATATCGTCCAGAATTCAAAACTGCTTCAAACAATGCCAAGCTGTCCTGTTGCAGTAGCAACAAAACAGCCCCAAATTATGATACTGCCACCACCATGTTTATGCTTGAATGCAGCAGAAAACATAGCATTTCACATTTAAGCCATATACATTTATTTTTGCCTTATCAGACCAGATAAAATTTTTTTAGCTCATCCACTTGGTTTTTAGGAAAATTTAAACAGGTAGCAATGTCCTGGAGAGTAGTTGATTCCTTCATGCTGTCATTCTATGCACACCTATCTTTTTCAGTGTTTACCTGACGGTGGACTCATGAGCACTGACATTATACAGTATATGAGAGGCCTATATATCCTCAGATGTTACCCTGGGGTTCTTTGCAACCTCCCAGAATATTATAAGCCATATTTGTGGAGATATTTTTGTTGGATGACCTCTCCTAGGAAGAGTAACAATGGTATTGAATTTTCTCCAATTGTAGGCTTGTCTGCCATCTGACAGTTGATCAGTGAAGTCCACACTCTTTGGAAATTGTTTTAGAACCCCCTCCAGCCTAGTGAGCATTGGCAGACGTTTTTCAGAGGTTCGTAGAAATCTCTTTTTACTGAGACATTGCATGTACTAACTGTGTATGGTAAAGACCATCCTTTTGATGGTGAAGACTTGGTTGATGTTTTTTAAATAGTGTATGTTCAGCCACACACATCTGATCCAACTGATTGAATCTCCTGACCCCAATAATCACCTATACCAAACTAATAATTCTAGAGGTTCACATACTTTTGCCAACATAAATATATATTATAGGATCACTTTGTTCAATGAATAAATGAAAACCCATATAATTTCTTGTTATTTGTTTTATCTGTTTCTCTTTATCTATTATTGTGACTTCAATGAAGATCTGATCTCATTTATGTCAAGGTTATACAGAAATGCACATAATATTAAAGGGTTCACAAACTTTCAAGCAGCACTGCATATGTCCCTCTCCTAAAGTGCCTTTTATTAATACTTGAGGCCTTATCGACACTTCAAACACTAGTATGTTGTTTTGTTTGTTCGTTTTTTTTTTCTTGAAAGCAAATAGTTTGGTGCCAACTTTCCATGAAGGGCTCTGAGAATTATTCAAAAATAACTATCAAAATATATCCTTGAGTAAATATTTTGTAAATTTCTGGCAGGGTGCCCTGGTGCCTTTTGTGTTTTAATTTGTTTACCAATTTGGATTGTGTGAAATTAAACATTGATTTAGAAACAACAGAATTTAATAAGGAATTTTGCAGGAATCAGCTTAGTGTTTGATTACACCTTTCTGGACTCTTGGCTCAAAAAGTTGATAAGAGTAAACTGAAGTTT